>NW_025879998.1:0-4422 GCF_002878395.1 Capsicum annuum
AAGCAGAAACTAACCAGACTGATATTAACGCAAATCGACATGCAGCATTTAAGAAGTTACAATTTAAAGAAAGTCCGCAAAAATTAGGGATTTTTTTACTTATGTTAATTAAAAGGCAAACAAACACGACATCGAATCAAACTTCAAACATCGAATTTCACTAATTTCACATCTAATAATCTATCAAAGTAAACAGGAGTAGAAGATGATAATATTCAATTGATATAAATTCAAACAAAGAACAAAACGGAGAGAGATTTCGAGAATCCACCGTGAACTTGGATTTCTTCGGCTGGGGCTCGGAGGCAGCGAGATGGATGGAATTCGCCGGTGAAAGGTCTTACGAATTTTGGTGTTGGAGAATCACCGGTGAGATAGTTTCACCAGTCGTGGGATCCCCATCGGTGGTGCATGGAAGAGGGACGGGAAACGCTGGTTGTTAGTGTAGGATCGCTGGTGGTTTTGACTGTTTCGGTGGTGCTGCCGGCGTTTCTCGCCAGAGAAATAGAGAAAATGGGGATGGGGTTGGTGGATCCACCGAAGGGGTTCCTTGACGGGCGGCGGCGAATGGTTCGAGGTAGCAGCATTGACTGGCGGCGAAGATGGTGATGTTGCATGTAAGGGATGGAGAGATAAAGAAAGGAGGTGTCGGCTCGACGACAGACTGGCTATCGCTTTCGGCGGCGGCATACGGATGACAGTACGGCTGCAATCGTCGGTTGATTTTGGAGAAAATAGGATTTGGGTTTTCTCATTGTGTATAAAAGGAAAGGGAAGGTGATTTGATCTCAGCCGTTGATCAATTTTGTCTGAAGTTACAGAATTATTTGGCACGGTAAAATTGGATAACTGAAATTCAAGATATATATAATTGAAAGCATTTATGATAGGTATTGATCAGGGGCGGCTCAAGCGTATTGGGGGCCTAAGGCCAAATTAAAATCGGAGTTTCTAACTTTTTGAGATGTAAAGTTGTTAATAATTTTTTTATAATGATTTCTTCTAACAATTCTTTTTCAATAGATAATATAGCCAATCCACCTAATCTTTCTTGAGACACTGTTGATCTTAAATAAAATTTTATAATTTTTAATTTGAAAAGCTTCTTTCCGCTGAAGTGACTGTTACAGGAATTGTTAACATTATTCTATAAGCAATATAAGCATTTGGAAAAGAATCAAGTCATTTTATTTGATTGAGTATCTTGATTAGAGTATTATCTTCTACTTGTATGATTTTTCTCAAAATTTTTAATTCGGAATATAAGTCTATACCGTCAATATCAGAGTGAGTATGATTTTTTAAGGAACATTCAAGATTAAGACAATATTTTTTTTAATTCTCGTCATCTAATGATCGCAATTTTTTTCCATTAAATAAAAAATCAAAAATACTTTCATATGCTTCAAATTTTTCAAATCTATTTTGAAGTGAACAAATGGCTTGGTCTACTATATATAGGAAGTAATCAACTCTAAAAGATTCTTCAAGAGATTTTGTAATTTCGTTATTGACATTCTCATCACATTGTTTCTTTCTATAAATTACACGTTTACTACGAAATTCAGGTTCTATATTCATCTCTAATGTAATTTCCTTAACTGCAATCATAGCATTTGTAAATCCTTCTTCTCTATATTTGTTGAACAAAGAAACAAAACCTCTTAATTGATCTATAGCAACATCAATATACATATCTTTTGATTGTAAAATTTTGCTAATTGAATTAACAGCAAATAATATATCATACCAAATAGTCATACCTAATAAAAATTCAAAATTTTCAAGCTCATAAATTGCTAAGCAATTAGCTTCACTTTTAGTCTTTGGATCGTCACTAACTTCCACTAATTTCAATAAAGCATCTCTTATTTGTGGAGTTTGAAATCTTATTGCTTTAATACTCTCTATACGACTTTCCCAACGTGTTTGTAACAATGATTTAAGAGTTAAACTGGATACACTATCTTTTAAAATTTTTCATCGCTTAGTGGAAGAAGAAAATAGTGAATATATGTGTTGTAACACTTCAAAGAATGATATAGCTTTTGTACAAGAATTAGTCGTATCGCATATTACTAAATTTAGATTATGACAACCACATGGTGTATAAAATGATCTAGGATTTATATCAAGAAGTCTTTTTTGCACTCCTTGATGTTTTCCTTTCATATTAGATCCGTTATCATATCCTTGTCCTCTTAAGTTATCAACATCAAGTCCAATACATTTTATTTCATCTAAAATAACTTCAAAAAGACCTTTTCCACTTGTATCATCCACTTTCAAGAATTCTAAAAAATATTCGACAATTTTTATTGGAGTTGTTGAAATATCCACACTCCGTAATATAAAAGACATTTGCTCTTGATGACTTGTATCCAGTGTGCAATCGAGTATAATGGAGAAATACTTTGTTTTTCTAATTTTTTCAATAATTTTATTCTTCATTTCACTTGCCAACAATTTTATTAATTCATTTTGTATATTATGCCCAAGATAATGGTTATGAATTTCATCATGCTTGATTCTACGAATATGTTGTTGCATGATTGGATCAAATTTTGCAATCATTTTAATAAGACTTAAGAAGTTTCCATTATTTTCTTGGTAAATATTTTCGTTCTTTCCCCTAAATGCTAAATTATTTTTTTCAAGAGTTTTTATGACGAAAATAATTCCTGACAATACATTTTTCCAATGTCACTATCTCTATTAATTTGGTCTTGCACATTTTTATCAATTTTTTTATTGTTGCGCAATCGAACTTCTAAATCAATCCATGAACTTATATTGATTATATGTTGGTTGGTCGTTTCATGAGTTCTAAGTTTAGTACTAAGATTTTTCCACTCTCTACTACCTTCACTAGCTAATTTATTGTTCTTAACATTAAAAACAGTGTTAAACAACTTGCAACAAAAACAAAATACTTTATTCAAATCTTTGGAATAAACTAACCATCTTCTTTCATGTGTTTCTCCATTAGCCAATTTTTGAAAATAATATGTAGTAGAAAAATGTCTTGAAGTTCATCCTTTGAAAAATCTATGTCGGTAATTCTAATTGGTCCATTTTATACTAATAGATCTCTTAACTTAGTATCTACATTATTCCATTGACTAGGATCATAAATGTTTTTAGGAATACAATTATTCAGTTCATTTATAAGTTCTTGGTCTTCTTGAGAATCTACAATTGATTTTTCAGTAATTTCTTATTTCTTCTTCTTCTATTTGGATTATTTCATCATCTAACTCAACTAAGTTAGTGACTTGTTCATCTAAAGAACATTCTCCTAAGTTATTTGGTTTAATTTTGATATTTTTTATCAAAAATTTATCAAGAGCTCCTTCTTGACCTTTTTCTTTTAAGTTTTGAATGACCACATTCATACTTTCTAGTTGACATTTTAAAATTATAAAAAATATTCTAAACACTATCTACAATATTAATTAATAAGACAAATATAAGAAACAAAAGTAATACTAGAAAGTTAAGAATAGTATTACCCAATTTAACAAATATGAAGATTTGATTCCCAAATATTTTTTGGATTCTCTCTTCAGACTTCAAATTAAATTAGAAAAATCTTTAACTTTTGAATTATTCAACTCAAAATTCTGAAATTTAAGAGGGAGAAAGTAAATATTAAGGAGAGAGAGTCAGAGAGAGAGAGAGAGAGAGTGGGAGTAAGATATGAATTATGAAAATTGAGAAAAAAGAGTAAAAGTACAACTTTAAAAGCAAAAAATGATCAACGGTTCTTTTTTTCATGGAGTCATTTCATTTGCTTCAAAAGTCCAATGTACTGATTGATTTTTGACTTTATTAATATATGGAAAAGGAGTCCACTATTGGACTGTCAAGTGTTAATTAAAAAAAAAGATATTTCTCCTCCAAAAGTCCTTATCTTTAAAACAATTTTTTTAAAAAATTTACTTCATAATTATAACAAAATGGGGCTCCAAAATGTGGGGGCCTAAGGCAATTGCCTTTTTAATTACCTTATTGAGCCGACCCTGGTATTGATCCAGATGATTGCCCTTGAACTTTAAGAGGTGCTGCATCCTCAATATCCTCTCCTGTCACACAGAAATAAACATGATTGTTATTAAGTTCATACACCATGCAGGATCTTTGTTGTTATTCTATTCAAAGAGAGGCAACCAAATTGCAGCTTATTGAAGTTTTAACAACTTTCTTTGTATAACATACTCTGCTAATGTATAATGCACATGGCAAAACAATGGAAGTACTCAAAATCTTCATTTTTGGCATTTACTTTTAAAATTTTAATTTTTACATTATTGTTGGACAGTAAAATTTCGAGACCGAAAAATAATAATTTGAGATAAGAAAATATTGCAATAATTAATTTGTTGATTTCAATACGTGAGTGTTACAATCTCTATGAATCCC
>NW_025879999.1:0-1622 GCF_002878395.1 Capsicum annuum
TCCTGAATAGAAACTAAATTCCCATTTTTCAGGAGGGTCCTGAACATAAAGTAAATTTCCATTTGTTAGGAGGGTCCTGAACAGAAAGTAAATTCCCATTTTTCAGGAGGGTCCTATACAAAAAGTAAAATCCTATTTTTTAGGAGAGTCCTCAGCAGAAAGTAAATTTCCATTTTTCAGGAGGTTCCTGAACAGAAACTAAATTCCCATTTTTTAGGAGGGTCCTGAAAATAAAGTAAAGTCACATTTTTTAGGAGGGTCCTGAACAGAAAGTAAAGTTTCATTTTTCAGGAGTGTCCTGAACATAAAGTAAAATCCCATCCTTCATGAGGGTCCTGAACAAAAGTTAAACCCCATTCTTCCGGAAGGTCCTGAGCATAAAGTAAAGTCCCATTTTCCAGGAGGGTACTGAAACGAAAGTAAAATCTCATTTTTAGGAGGGTCCTGAATATAAAGTCAAGTCCCATTTTTTAGGAGGGTTCTGAATGGAAAGTATAGTCCCATTGTTAAGGAGGGTCCTGCCCATAAAGTAAAATTCCATTCTTCAGGAGAGTCCTAAACATAAAGTAAGTTTCATTTTCAAGGAGGGTCCATAAACAAATGTAAAATCTCATTTTCAGGAGGGTCCTGAACATAAAATAAAGTCCCATTTTTAAGGAGGGTCATGAATAGAAAGTAAAGTCCCATTATTAAGGGGGGTCCTAACCTTAATGTAAAATTCCATTCTTCAGGAGAGTCCTGAACATAAAGTAAAGTCCCATTTTTCAGGAGGGTCCTGAACAAAAAGTAAATTCTAATTTTTCAGAAGGATCCTAGACAAAAGTAAAGTTTCATTTTCCAGGAAGGTTCCGACAGAAAGTAAAATTTTATTTTCCAGAAAGGTCCTGAACAAAAAGTAAAATACCGTTTTTCAGGAGGGTCCTGAATAGAAAGTAAATTCCTATTTTTTAGATAGGTCCTGAACATAAAGAAAAATCCCATTTTCCAGGAAGGACCTGAACAGAAAGTAAAATTCCATTGTTCAGGAGGGTTTAGAACAGAAAGTAAAGTCCCATTTTTAAGAAGTGTCCTGGACAGAAAGTAAAATCCTATTTTTCAGGAGGTTCCTGAACAAAAACTAAATTTTCATTTCTTAGGAGGGTCCTGAACATAAAGTAAATTTCCATTTTTTAGGAGAGTTCTGAGTAGAAATTAAATTCCCATTTTTCAGGAGGGTCCTATACAAAAAGTAAAATCCCATTTTTTAGGAGAGTCCTTAGAAGAAAGTATATTCCCATTTTTCAGGAGGTTCCTGAAAAGAAACTAAATTCCTATTTTTCAGGATGGTCCTGAACATAAAGAAAAGTCCCATTTTCCAGGAGGGTCCAGAAACGAAAGTACAATCTTATTTTCAGGAGGGTCCTGAACATAAAGTAAAGTCCCATTTTTCAGGAGGGTCCTGAATAGAAAGTAAAGTCCCATTATTAAGGAGGGTCCTGAACATAAAGTAAAATTCCATTCTTCAGGAGAGTCCTGAACATAAAGTAAAGTACCTGAATAGAAAGTAAATTTCCATTGTTCAGGAGGGTCTTGAACAGAAAGTAAAATTCCATTCTTCAGGAGAGTCCTGAACATAAAGTAAA
>NW_025880000.1:0-1230 GCF_002878395.1 Capsicum annuum
TAAGTGTAGGGAATTTAAAGGTGATTTTTTATTTAGAATGTTGTTTGATTGGTCACTTTGTTAGATAAAAATGGTTTAAGTGTTGGAACATTAAAGATGATTTTTTTTTTTTGAATGTGACTTGGTTGGTGACTTTGTTAGTTGAAAATGGTTAAGCGTAGGGAATGTAGAGGTGATTTTTTGTTTAGAATGTAACTTGGTTGGTGACTTTGTTAGTTGAAAATAGTTAAGTGTAAGAACTTTAAAGATGATATTTTTGTTTAGAATGTGACTTGGTTAGTGACTTTGTTTCTTGAAAATGGTTAAGTGTAGGGAATTTAAAGATGATTTTTTTGTTTAGAATGTGACTTGGTTGGTGACTTTGTTAGTTAAAAATGGTTTAGTGTAGGAAATTTAAAGATAATTTTTTTGTTTATAATGTGACTTGGCTGGTGACTTAGTTACTTGAAAATGGTTAAGTGTAGGAAATTTAGAGCTGATTTTTTTGTTTAGAATGTGACTTGGTTGGTGACTTAGTTGGTTGAAATTGGTTAAGTGTAGGGAATTTAAAGATGATTTTTTTTTTAGAATGTGACTTGTTTGGTGACTTTGTTAGTTGAAAATGGTTTAGTGTCGGAAATTTTAAGGTGTTTTTTGTTTAGAATGTGACTTGGTTGGTGACTTTGTTAGTTGAAAATGGTTAAGTGTAGAAACTTTAAAGATGATTTTTTTGTTTAGAATGTGACTTGGTTGGTGACTTTGTTAGTTGAAAATGGTTTAGTGTCGGTAATTTTAAGGTGCTTTTTGTTTAGAATGTGACTTGGTTGGTGACTTTGTTAGTTGAAAATGGTCAAGTGTAGAAACTTTAAAGATGATTTTTTTGTTTAGAATGTTACTTTATTGGTGACTTTGTTACTTGAAATTGGTTAAGTGTAGGGAATTTAAAGATGATTTTTTTGTTTAGACTGTGACTTGGTTGGTGACTTTGTTAGTTGAAAATGATTTAGTGTAGGAAATTTAAAGACAATTTTTTTTTGTTTAGAATGTGACTTGGCTGGTGACTTAGTTACTTGAAAATGGTAAAGTGTAGGAAATTTAGAGCTGATTTTTTTGTTTAGAATAAGACTTGGTTGGTGACTTAGTTGGCTGAAAATGGTGAAGTGTAAGGACTAGAGGGAATTTTTGTTTTGAATGTGACTTGGTTGGTGACTTAGTTACTTGAAAATGGTTAAGTGTAGGGACTTTAAAGGT
>NW_025880001.1:0-1224 GCF_002878395.1 Capsicum annuum
CTGTTTTGATAGACTGAAGTAAAATGAGTATAACTCCTTACTCAGACGTTGGATTTGGATGAAACCAATTGCATTGGAAATAAGACTCAAAGATCTTTCTTTTCATAGGTCGTAGCTCTCCCAGTTCATTATATTAAGGGAGTTATGATCGTTTGAAGTTAACCCAAAAATTCGGCTGGCCTCAGTAGTTTGTGTGCAGGAAATTTTCCTGCACATTTACTATTCCCAAATATTCCGGCCACCGTTTTATAGTTTCGAACGTGCTTGATTATATCCGAAACCTATCCATTTTTGGAAATCTTTATATCGTTGGAAAGCTTATTCAATAACCTTGGCATGAAACCATCGATGGGCAAATTCCGGTATAAAAAAAATAAAAAAAGTTAATTCCATATAAATAAGACCAATACACGTACTTGAATACGCCAATACACGTACTTGAATACGCCAATACACGTACTTGAATACGGGGTGTTACACAAGCAAGGGGGTACGGGTACGTTAATGAAACATATAGCTGAAGATCACAAAAGAGAGTTAAATATTGTACATGGTGGTGGGGTTGTTGGTGGGCCAACGCAAATTAGAATGGACCCAACAACCAGTCACGTAGCGAAGAAGTATAATGAGGGACTGGGAAGAAATAGCTAAAATGGTAGCTGTGGGTTGTTTGCTTTTTAGTTTTCCTTCTTCTGATGCCTTTATTCGTTATATACAAACAATTTATAATCCAATGTTTAACGGTATTCCTAGAACTACTTGTTGGTCTGATATTTTTAGACTTTATTCACAATATTATTTTTATTTATCAACATTATTAAAAAATATTCAATGTAGATTGTCCCTAACTTCTGATCTTGGTCGTGCTGTAAATAAAAATGATTATTTAACCGTTACTTGTCACTGGATGGATAGTAATTTCGTGGTGCAAAAACGTATTCTTGCTTTTTTATATAATGAAGATCGTAAACATACTGGACAATTTATTGTTGATGCTATTGTTAAAATTGCCGGATATTATGGTATTGAAAATAAAATTTTATGTATTGCTTTTGATAATGCTTCTAACAACAAGACTGCTATAAAAAAAATTAAAACCTACGCTATCTCCGCCCTTGCCTGAAATTTTTCATATTAAGTATGCATGTCATATATATAATTTAATTGGAAAAGATGGTCTTGAATTTTTTGAGCTTTATATTGAAAAAATTCGTCTTGCCGTTG
>NW_025880002.1:0-2784 GCF_002878395.1 Capsicum annuum
GAACCGATTAATCTCCGGTGAGGACGTTGGTCAGCCTGAAAGTAGGTCGTAAGGCTTAGAGAGAAGCGCGATAGACCTTGTTGGTGGTCCCGTCACTGCTTAAACACTTAGCTGTCTTTAGAATAAAGCCATTAAGTCTTGTTAAGATCCCATAAGCCATAGATATATCAGCATAATTAGTTTTTGCTATTGCATACTTGTTTATCTTAATATGCCTGCTTGTATAATCATATATTTGCTCTATCAGTCTCTAGGCAGTTTTTATCCAAAATGAACAGTCACGTTAAAAACACTGTTAACGTATCTTCTCAAGCAACCCCGATTGCTACTATTGAAAATGATCTTCAAAACTGAAGTATTCCAGAAGAATCTTTCAATACTATTTACCAAATAGGAAAATTTAGTTTTTTGAAAAAACATAATATCAAGACCTCTGAGTCTACTGTTGCTATTAATAATTCCTTAGAAATTATTCAACTGTTCAATAAATTAGATATAGACCGATTTAAACATCAGTTTAATTATCTTCATATTGGTTTAGTGCAAGTAGCTATTAAACCTCTTTTCCGACAGGGTTTAGATATTCCTGTCTGCGCTATCCTAAGAGATGCTCGTCTGTTAAATTTCGACGACTCACTCTTAGGCGTAATTCAAAGTAACCTCGCCGATGGCCCGGTTTACTTTAACTGTTACCCAAATTTCTCAGTTGATATAAATGATCCTAACATCATGGATGTTTTGACATTAAATGTTAAAACAAAAAACATGAATAGTAAGGATAACACACGAGAAATAGCGATAATCTACCGTATATATTATCGACTTATGGGTACTACCTTAGCTCCTAAAGCTAGGTTCACCAGCCCTAAAGGGGTTACCACTCTTATGGAAGCAAACAAAGATCGTAGCACCGTCTTTGTTCCCAAGGCTCTAGTATGGGAGGATATACTCCAGCAAAATGACTGGCACTTTGAGGCCATTACCCGTCCCATGCGGACCTACCCCGAACGATCTCAAATTGAAAGAGTCATCCAGCATCCCGATGGATCTATCGACCTAAAATTCCTAGGGCTCGATCCATCTCGACTCTCTTCCTCCTCCCGCAGATCAGTTTCCACTTGTGCCTCCTCCTTTTGGATCTAGCATATCGCCATTGTCGCTGCTGCTACCGGTAGACGATGCTTCGGCAATAAGCTGTAACAATTCTTCAGTATTGTCAATGGGGTCTGATCCATCTATTTTGGCCAGTGCTTGTTTAAGTTTCTCCTTTAGAACCTTCTTAGAAGTGGAGGATCGCGGAGAGGCAGCTGTGGTAGATTTTCCTTTATCTGATGTTTTGGGAGTGGTTGGTTTAGGAGTCCAACCTTTGATTTTGATCTCTTTGGACAAATATTTAATCCTGTGCTGTTCTTCTTTAGAGAAGTTCCAGGATATAATGTAAGAAATTCTTTTCTTGATAAAAAATTTGCACATTTGAATGTGCTCCGGTAGTGTAGAACAACCTTCCTTAATTAGGAAGTCTGGGAATCGATTATGAAATTGCTGGGGAAGAACTCCTTTAGTTCCTCCGAAGCAAATCCACCATTCGTAAAACCATCTGGGTATAATGGCTTCTACCATGGCGGGGCAGTATTTCACGAACCATGTATGTCCTGGACGAACAAATATGAAATTGAACCAGGCTGCCTTATAGTCATACCAGTTGAAGGTCTGAGGCCTGTGTGGCATTGATAAGGCAATTGGGGTATGTAGATGGTCTACAAACCAATTGAAGGGGGTTAATACCCTCTTTATGGTGAACTTTGAGTAACTGATGTAGTCTGGATTATTATTATCCATCGAATGTTCTACCTCTATCGAGTCTGTATCAACCAAAATGGCTTCATAGAACCGCCGTGTTTTGAGTGGATCTTCAGTGTCCACAAAATTGTTGTTGGTGTAGACCGGCTTTATTAGCTGGTTAATTGGATATCCTTCATAGGCTTTATCGAGAGCAATGATAGGCATCACCTGAGTAGTAATGAACTTGAACTCTTCCTTAGCAGGAGAGGGAGGGTGGAGTAATCTTTACTGTAGTAGGATCCACTGCTTGGGCAAAAGTTTCAGGGGCTTTCATGGCGTAGCTCTGTTACGTTTGAACAGAGGAGGAGCTTGCTGAGGATCCCTTATCTAGGGGTAGATTTGTTTTTAAGTCTACCAATTTTGTTGGTATTGGTGGAGAGAGCTTAGGAAATTGGGTCTCTGTCAAAGCAGAGAATTTGTTCTGGGTTTCTGTTTTGATAGGAGGCCTTTGTGGGACTGTAGGCCGTAAAGGATTTGCTGAAGCTGGAGAGTCGAATGGTCTAGCCATTCGTTGCTGCTGTTCTGTTTTGGGGCTATTGCCCGGTAGCGTTGGTCTCATGGCCCTGTAAAAATTCTCTTGTTAGAAAATCGGGGAGGGAGTTATTTTCTCCTTTAATAAATTCGATTTAAAAGTCAAAGCTAGATAGTAGAGCTTGCCATCTAGCAAATATTTGTTTAGAAACAAGATTTTTAACGTCTTTTTGCAAAATCTCTTTAGCAGATTTACAATCGACTCTAAGAAGAAATTCCTTATTAATAAGATCATCTTGAAATTTGGTGATACATAGCACTATAGACAAAACTTCTTTTTTGACTGTGCTGTAATTCTTCTGGGCGGAATTCCAGACTCCCGAGGTGAATCGAACTAATTGTTCAGAGGAATTATCATTTATCCTTTGCTTCAGGATACCCCCATATCCTATATCTGAAGCATCGGTTTCT
>NW_025880003.1:0-416 GCF_002878395.1 Capsicum annuum
TGAAATATGGGATTTCACTTTATGTTCTGGAACCTCCTGTAAAATGGAATTTTATTATTTGTTCAGGATCCTACTAAAAAATAGGATTTCACTTTATGTTTAGATCCCTACTGAAAAAAGGGATTTTACTTTCTGTGCAGGACCTTCCAAAAAAATGGGATTTCAATTTATGTTCATCACCCTCTAGAAAAATATGATTTTACTTTCTCTTCAGGACCCTATTGAAAAATAGGATTTTACCTTTTGTTCAGGACCTTCCTGAAAAATGGGATGTCACTTTATGTTCAGAACCTTCCTAAAAAATGGGATTTTACTATATGTTCTGTACCCTCCTGAAAAATGGGATTTCACTTTATTTTCAGGCCCCTCCTGAAAATTAGAATTTCAATTTATGTTTAGGACCCTCCTGAAAAATG
>NW_025880003.1:516-5257 GCF_002878395.1 Capsicum annuum
TTCAGGACCCTCCTAAAAAAGGGTAATTTAGTTTACGTTCAGAACCCTTCTAAAAAATGGGATTTCATTTTATGTTCTTGTCCTTCTTGAAAAATGGAATTTTACTTTTTGTTCAGGACCCTCCTGAAAAATGGGATTTTATTTTATGTTCAGGACTCTCCTGAAAAATGGGTTTCACTTTATGTTCAAGACCCTCCTGAAAAGTAGAATTTTAAATTATGTTCTGGACCCTCCTGAAAAATAGAATTTTAGTTTATGTTCAGGACCCTCTTGAAAAATATAATTTTACTTTACGTTTTGGTCCCTCTTTAAAAATGGTATTTCAGTTTATGTTCAGGCCCTCTGGAAAAATGGGATTTTACTTTATGTTTAGGACCCTCCTGAAAAATAGGATTTCACTTTCTTTTCAGGACCATCCTGAATAATGGGATTTCACTTTATGTTCAGGACCCTCCTGAAAAATGGAATTTTACTTTCTATTCAGGACGCTCCTGAAAAATGAGATTTTACTTTATTTTCAGAACTCTCTAGAAAAATGGTATTTTACTTTCTGTTCAGGACCCTCCTGAATAATAAGATTTCATTTTATGTGCAGGACTTTCCTTAAAAATGGGATTTTACTTTTTGTTCAGGACCCTCCTGAAAAATGAGATTTTACCTTTTGTTCTGGACCCTCCTTGAAAATGAGATTTCACTTTCTATTCAGGATCCTCCTTAAAAATGAGATTTTACTTTCTGTTCAGGAACCTCCTGAAAAATAGAATATTACTTTCTGTTCAGGACCCTCCTGAAAAATTGGATTTCACTTCATGTTAAGGACCTTCCTGAAAAAAGGAATTTTACTTTGGGTTCAGGACCCTCCCGAATAATAGGATTTCACTTTATGTTCAGGACCCATCTGATAAATGGAATTTCACTTTATGTTCAGGACCCTCCTGTAATATGAGATTTTACTATCTGTTCAGGACCCTCATGAAAAATAGAATTGCACTTTATGTTCAAGACCCTCCTGAAAAATGGGATTTAAGTTCATGTTCAATACCCTCCTAAAAAATCGGATTTTATATTTTGTTTAGGACCCTCTTAAAAAATGGGATTACACATTTTGTTCAGAACCCTCCTGAAAAGGGGATTTTACTTTCTGTTCCGGACCCTCCTGAAAAGTCAGATTTTACTTTCTGTCCAGGAACCGCCTGAAAAATAGAATTTCACTTCATGTTTAGGACCCTCCTAAAAAAAGGGATTTAACCTCCTGTTCAGGACCCTCCTGAAAAATAGGATTTCACTTCATGTTCAGGACCCTCTAAAAAAGGGGGATTAAAGCTTCTGTTCAGGACCCTCCTAAAAAATGAGATTTCACTTTCTGTTCAGGACACTCCTGAAAAATGGGATTTCACCTTATGTTCTGGAACCTCCTGTAAAATGAGATTTTACTTTTTTTCAGGAACCTACTAAAAAATGGGATTTCACTTTATGTTGAGATCCCTACTGAAAAATGGGATTTTACTTTCTATGCAGGACCTTCCAAAAAAATGGGATTTCAATTTATGTTCAGTACCCTCTAGAAAAATATGATTTTACTTTCTCTTCAGGACCCTACTGAAAAATAGGATTTTACCTTTTGTTCAGGACCCTCCTGAAAAATGGGATGTCACTTTATGTTCAGGACCCTCCTTAAAAATGGGATTTTACTATATGTTCTGTACCCTCCTGAAAAATGGGATTTTACTTTATTTTCAGGCTCCTCCTGAAAATCAAAATTTCAATGTATGTTTAGGACCCTCCTGAAAAATGAGATTTTACTTTCTTTTCAGGTCCATCCTGAAAAATTAGATTTTTACTTTATGTTCAGGACCCTCCTAAAAAAGGGTAAATTAGTTTACGTTCAGAACCCTTCTAAAAAATGGGATTTCACTTTATGTTCTTGTCCTTCTTGAAAAATAGAATTTTACTTTTTGTTCAGGACCCTCCTGAAAAATGGGAGTTTATTTTCTGTTCAGGACTCTCCTGAAAAATGGGTTTCACTTTATGTTCAAGACCCTCCTGAAAAATGGAATTTTAAATTATGTTCTGGACCCTCCTGAAAAATGGAATTTTAGATTATGTTCAGGACCCTCTTGAAAAATGGGATTTTACTTTACGTTTTGGTCCCTCTTTAAAAATGGGATTTCAGTTTATGTTCAGGCCCTCTTGAAAAATGGGATTTTACTTTATGTTTAGGACCCTCCTGAAAAATAGGATTTTACTTTCTTTTCAGGACCATCCTGAATAATGGGATTTCACTTTATGTTCAGGACCCTCCTGAAAAATGAAATTTTACTTTCTATTCAGGATCCTCCTGAAAAATGAGATTTTACTTTATGTTCAGGACTCTCTAGAAAAATGGGATTTTACTTTCTGTTCAGGACCCTCCTGAATAATAATATTTCATTTTATATTCAGGACCTTCCCTAAAAATTGGATTTTACTTTGTGTTCAGGACCCTCCTGAAAAATGAGATTTTACCTTTTGTTCTGGACCCTCCTGAAAAATGAGATTTCACTTTCTATTCAGGATCCTCCTTAAAAATGAGATTTTACTTTCTGTTCAGGAAGCTCCTGAAAAATAGAATTTTACTTTCTGTTCAGGACCCTCCAGAAAAATTGGATTTCACTTCATGTTAAGGACCCTCCTGAAAAAAGGAATTTTACTTTGTGTTCAGGACCCTCCCGAATAATAGGATTTCACTTTATGTTCAGGACCCTCCTGTAAAATGGGATTTTACTTTGTGTTCAGGACCCATCTGAAAAATGGTATTTCACTTTATGTTCAGGACCCTCCTGTAATATGAGATTTTACTTTCTGTTCAGGACCCTCATGAAAAATAGAATTGCACTTTATGTTCAAGACCCTCCTGAAAAATGGGATTTAAGTGCATGTTCAATACCCTCCTGAAAAATGGGATTTTATATTTTGTTTAGGACCATCATTAAAAATGGGATTACACATTTTGTTAAGAACCCTCCTGAAAAATGTGATTTTACTTTCTGGTTAGGACCCTTCTGAAAAGTTGGATTTTACTTTCTGTTCAGGAACCAACTGTAAAATGGGATTTCACTTCATGTTCAGGACCTTCTTAAAAAAAGGGATTTAACCTCATATTCAGGACCCTCCTGAAAAATGGGATTTCACTTCATGTTCAGGACCCTACTAAAAAAAGGGATAAAACGTTATGTTCAGGACCCTCCTAAAATATGAGATTTGGCTTTCTGTTTAGCACACTCCTAAAGCATGAGATTTTACTCCGTTCAGGAACCACCTGAAAAATGGGAATTTACTTTCTGTTCAGCACCCTCCAGAAAAATGAAATTTTAGTTTATTTTACTGAACGTCCTGAAAAATGGGATATTACTTTCTTTTCGGGACCCTCCTGAAAAATTAGATTTTTACTTCATGTTAAAGACCATCATGAAAAATGGGATTTCACTTTATATTCAGGACCCTCTTGTAATATGAGATTTTACTTTCTGTTCAGGACCCTCATGAAAAATAGAATTGCACTTTTTATTCAAGACCCTTCTGAAAAATGAGATTTTACTTCATGTTCAGTACCCTCCTAAAAAATGGGATTTTATATTTTGTATAGGACCCTCTTAAAAAATGGGATTTCACATTTTGTTCAGAACCCTCCTGAAAAATGGGATTTTACTTTCTGTTCAGGACCCTCCTGAAAAGTTGGATTTTACTATATGTTCAGTACCCTTTTGAAAAATGGCATTTTACTTTCTGTTCAGGACCCTCCTTAAAAATTGGATTTTACTTTATGTTCAGGACCCTCCAAAATAATGGGATTTCACTTTATGTTCAAAACCCTCCTAAAAAATGGGATTTCACTTTATGTTCAGGACACTCCTAAAAAATGGGATTTCACTTTCTGTTAAGGACCATCCTAAAAATTGGGATTTTACTTTCTGTTTAGGACCCTCCTGAAAAATGGGATTTTACTTTCTGTTCAGGACCCTCCTGAAAAATAGAATTTTACTTTATGATCAGGACCCTCCTGGAAAATGGGATTTTATCTTCTGTTAAGGCCCTCCTGAAAAATAGGATTTAACTTTATGTTCAGGACCCTCCTGAAAAAAAGGATTTTACTTTCTGTTTAGGACCCTCCTGAGAAATAGGATTTTATTTTCTGTTCAAGACCCTCCTTAATAATGAAATTTTACTTTCTGTTCAGGACCCTCCTAAAAAATGGGATTTCACTTTCTGTATAGGACCCTCCTGAAAAATGGGATTTCACTTTCTGTTTAGGACCCTCCTGAAAAATGAGATTTTACTTTCTGTTCAGGACCTCCTAGAAAAATGACATTTCACTTTATGTTCAGGACCCTCCTGAAAACAGGATTTTACTTTCTGGTAAGGACCTTCCTTAAAAATGGAATTTTACTTTATGTTCAGGACAATCCTAAAAAATGGGATTTTACTTTCTATTCAGGACCCTCCTGAAAAATGGGATTTCACTTTATGTTCCGAACCCTCCTGAAAAATGGGATTTCACTTACTGTTCAGGACCCCATTGAAAAATGGGATTTCACTTTATGTTCAGAACCCTCCTAAAAAATGATATTTTACTTTCTGTTCAGGACTCTCCTCAAAAATGGGATTTTACTATATGTTCAATACTCTCCTAAAAAATAGGATTTTACTTTCTTTTCAGGACCCTCCTGAAAAATAGAATTTTACTTTCTGTTCAGGACCTTCC
>NW_025880004.1:0-4187 GCF_002878395.1 Capsicum annuum
GCTGATGATATAGTGATTTTTAGAGGTGGTAACAACAAGATGATCAAACTCATTAAGCATCAAATCAGGAGGTACGAAAAAGCCTCTGGTCAAAAAGTGAATAATGACGAGGTTTTTCATAATCGCTACAAATACTTCTCCTCATAGGATTAACAGAAGGAGAAGAATGACTGGGTATATGGATAAAAAATTTCCTTTCAATTATTTGGGTTGTCCAATATATAGTGCAAAGAAAAATCTCAACTATTTTGATAGTATGCTTGCAAAAATTGTTAAAAGACTAAATGGATGGCAAAGTAGCATGCTTTCTGATGGTGGAAAATTACACTTATTAAGCATGTCCTACAATCCATACCTATTTATACTCTCTCTGCCCTCAACCCGCCTAAGGGTACCATCTGCCTTATCGAGATGAATTTTGTTAATTTTCTTTCGGGAACTAGTGATTGTAAAAATAAGTATCATTGGAGAAAGTGGGAAAATCTATGTTTCCTGAAAGAAGAAGGTGGCGTTGGAATAAGAAGGATGCATGATATCTCCAATTCATTGATACTTAAAAGATGGTGGAGGTTCAGGACCCAACCATCTCTTTGGGCTGATTTTTTAATGAAGAAATATTGCAAGAGATCACATCCAGTGAGCAAAGTTCCTACGTCAGCTGACTCACAAACTTGGAAAAGCCTGATGAAGATCAAAGCCCAAGCTGAACCTCAAATTTTTTTAATAAAAGGAGATTACCTTTTAATGATGTCATCATTAAATTAAATATTAACTCACAAAGTGATTGTTTTTGTTTAGGATTGTACAAAAAATTACTATGCATCATGTTTTTGGTCAAGGTGAAGTAGCAAAGCACATATGGAATGGCATGGGATATCCCCTTGGAATTCCACATGTCAATCAACTAATTTTCGACATCTTTAACACTTGGTGGAGTGTAAGACCAGAGAATGATATCCATAAAATTTTATTGAATATCACTCCTAGTATCATTTGTTGGGAAATTTGGAAACAATGGTGTTCTTCTAAATTTTGAGGCCAAAGACACTTCTGCTATAGTAAGATGATTTATCAAGCTTTTGGTCTTATCAAATCTGTAATGATGAAATATTTTAAAGACTTGCAAGACATCAATCACTGGCCAACTCTGTGTCTCACAATAAAGAAGCTCAGGCCATTTCAAAAGTTACATCAGGTTACTTGGAGCTTCCCTTAAGCTAACTGAATTAAAATCACTACAGACGGTAGTTACTTACATGAAAGTGGTAAGGCTGGTATTGCTGGAATTGTATGGAATAGTCGAGGCGATATGGTTATGGCATTTTCCATTTCATTCAGTTGTAGTAGCAGTAATATGGCAAAATCATTGGCAGCCGAGTTTGGAGTGAAATGGTGTGAATATCAAGGATACACTAATTTCACTCTCGAGCTAGACTCCATGATCATAACGAACATGCTGAACAACAATCTTGTCACTAATATGAAGCTCAAACAAGTTGTGGACAACATCAAAAGTATCAAGAATAGAATTGCGATTCAAGTAACTCACTGTTTTCGGGAGGGGAATCAAGTTGCCTACTGGTTAGCCAAATTGGCTTCCACCTCTATGCAGATTCTTATCACTCAGTCCCTTTCTCATCTTCCTATACAGGCTAGAGGCTTCATCCAATTAGACAAATGGATGATGCCAAGTCTTAGATGTAAATATGACAAATCCAACTTCTTTGTTAGCTAGCATAGATTTGTGTATGTACCAGAAGGCAATATAATTATTTATGCCTTCTGGTGGGGTGATATCACTTATGATTGATATCACTAATAGTTGTGTGTTGTATCGAGGTCAGGCCTAGCCCCCCTTTGCCCCTTTTTGCTAATACAACACAACTCAAAGCTTATCTGGGTAATTGATTTAAACGGAAGAAGAAGAAGAACAAAGTAACAAAATCAAAGATTAATGATGTTTTTAGATTGAGGAATAATGGATTTTCGATTGATTGAGAAATGGGTTTGCTAGAAATCACACTATTGTATCTTCCGTCTCTAGATGTATTAGTCTTGTTTATTAGACTATTCTAATGATTGATTTCTTGTACACTAAGATGTGTATTTGTCCTAGGTCTGTTAAATTGAATTGCAGAATGCTCTGCTTCTTTAATCTTGTGTGTCAAATTTCATCCAAGTTTCTGTGAAGATAATCGGGTTACAAAGTTAAATATATATATATATAAACATATATAAGTATAAAGCTTGTGGTGTTTGAATTAAAGCAATAATTTTGTTAGTGTGATAAAAAATTACCTTGGCATAAAAAGTGCTGGACCTTTCAATCATGCATTATGAATACAAGTATCATGAAGCTAAATATGACTAGTTTTTCCATTGGAAAAGAGAAAGTGTTGGAACGTTCCAAGATTCTATTAATAAATTCAATAACTAGAATTGTTTGGCCATAAGAGAAAAGATAAATTTTTAACAGAATTAACCTATCTTAAAATACATTTTAATTACTAGAAAGAGATCACTTCTATTTGGACTCCGTTGGTGGCAACTTGTAACGACACATGGGACAATTTGGGTTTTTAAGAAGCCAAGTCTCGAAGCAGCCATAATGGGAACTGTGGCTGCAAGGCAAGCTGTATGGTTCTGATCCAGGTGAGTAACTTTCCTTGCATATCATACACTCGTCTGTCCATTCGTTTTCTGGAAGCTGAACTCTTTGCAAAGGCTGCATTACTGATCTTACTGCAGGCAGCGACATGAATTCTCTCCTAGCTTGCTCAGTTAAAGTCTGTACTAGTTCCCTTTCATAATTCTCATCAAAATGCATGCACCAATAATTTATTGTGCTCCTCACATCATCTTTTATATCCCCTTCACACGCTTCAATCCATTGTAATTTCTCATACAAAGATGGTTTGTGTGATTGTCCCAATCCCTTGATTGCTTTATAAGTAACTCTCCAAACTATTTCTCCAATCTCATCATATTGGTTCTTAACAATTCTGGATTTGGTAAGTTCAAATTCTTGAGGAGATACATAAAGTTTCTCAACAGTTATCAGGCTCACATAGGCTGTATCATTATCTTGCAAAGGAGGTGCAAGGTTCTGTGTTGTACGAGCATACTCCAAAATTTGTTTGATTAAATCATGTTTGCTCTCCAAGATTTTCTCAAGACCATCCCACTTAATTCTTTCTAGTGGACAATGAAAGATAGTTTCCGAAGTCAAAACAAGTGTAAGCAAACTTGACAAGTAGATCAATCTCCAAGTTAAAATTGACGCCTGAAATATTGACTGCACAAGGAAAAGTACTTCTAGCATTACAAAATTGGTGGAACACATGAATTTGACTGGCAGATGTGGATGACTCCATTATTTGATGAAACTAATCGAAGCGTAAATATTGAAGTTTGCAACTGGACTCATAAGTATATATAGAGAAAAAAAAAAGTGTTTTCCCTTTTTGTGTAGATTAGGACTTGCACTTGGATTCCAAGCTGTTACCAAAATACGCGTGAAATAGCTTACCAAATATATATGGATAAAGATAAAGAAAAAGTTACCATATATGGTATCTTGATTACCACGCAAATCCATTTAAATACATTTTATGAATATATTTCTAACCAATTAGATTAATTATACTAGTCAAGTATACGTGCTTTGAATGCGTGTCTCGTTTAATCAATAAAACTATACATAAATGAAAATTTTAATGAATTGAAAATTTTTTTGCTCATCAAAGAAAAAGATGTAGAGGAAATTAAAGCCACAATTAATGGAGCATTTATTGTACATACTAGAGGAGCATGACCCGTGTCAGCACGGACCCAACATTAAGATATTTATTTGTCTTTTCAATCTTGATATATATAAATAAATTTTTTTAATAAAAGGATTGCATTGGTTTTCTAGGATTCATCCGGAATCTAGCATGAGTTCAACATATGTTATTTTAATACGTATTTAGATAATTTAAGCTATTAACTATTTTAATTTATAATATTTTTTATGTAATTTTCAAATTAATATACGTTACTTTTCTTTTCCAAATTATTGTGGCAATGATAATCAATTATATTATAAAAATAAATTAAGTCTTTAATTATTGTGATTTATAATACTTTTTTCTATTCTAATTTCAGTGACACTAATATAATTTCAAGAGTCGACCAAATATTTTGTA
>NW_025880005.1:0-370 GCF_002878395.1 Capsicum annuum
TTTTTTTTTTTCTATTTTTGGTTTCCTTCTTTTTTGTATGATAACGAAAATACCATAAGCGCATATTGATTTATATGCACCCAACATTTATAATTCGAGTGCTATGTGGATGCTCAGTCATATATATTTTAGTCTCAAGAAAATACAATTAATTCATATACTTTTTTTTGGTTTTTCATCCGGTGTCCGATACCTGCATTGGAGCCCCGACTAATCCGGATAGGGTGTTGCAGGGCCATTAAGGTGGCAGCGCTCCTAACAGAGTTTTCTCCATAACCATAGTTGCTGAGAGAATTCACAACTAATACTATAATTTTTTTTTTAATGTATCAAACTATCAACCACAAAAAATTTATGTGTGTGCGCCCCC
>NW_025880005.1:470-1509 GCF_002878395.1 Capsicum annuum
ATTTCATATTTATCAGTCCACATGTCATCCATCGAAAGGTGTATTGATACTCACTTAAGTATAAACTAATTAACTTGTATTATAACAACATCCTGGAGATGGACTAACTTGAACTATGCATAAAATAACCCTCACCAAATATATATAGATGTATTTACGTGATTTATGTTTTTCATGGTTGAATTCGAAACACTATTCAAGAAATCATTTTGCATCAACAAACAAATTGATTGATAAATACATTTCCAATAATGCAATAAATCTAGAATCTCCATTGATAGATTCGATTTTGTCTTTCTTTTTTTTTAAAGTAATTTATTATGTCAATTATTATTTCCCTAGTTTTAGAATTCTACTCATATCACAACAAATCACAAGATACGAAATTGCTAAAATTAAAGTTGACTCAGAGAAAATAAAAAGATTTGTTGTTAATTAACCATACTGAATTCTATAGATTTGAAACATCCAACAAATATAGCGATGGAGTACAACTTATTAATGAAACAAATAGTTCCAAATAACTTAGCAATAAAAAGTAAAATATCACTGATCTTTTGATGCACAGTAACAACCCAAAATCCCCTGGCCAATTTTAGTACAAGTTCCATTTTGATAGCCCTTTTCAATACAAGCAGCATTACAATCTGGGAATTGTTCACATGGTCCTAAAAGGACAACATCATCTGCTTCACTTGATGTCATGAAAAGAGCCAAACATAAAAATCCAATTAGCAAAATGGATTTGTTGATAGCCATTTTCTTATATCTAATGCTTTTGTATATGTGTGTGTATGTATGTTTTGTTCTGTGCACAAAAATGTGTGTCTAGGAGTGTCTATTTATACAGAAAGAGCTGTGGTTTTTTTGGTATATAAATTATGGTAGATCTTGTTAATATTTGAAAATCTAATGAATAGAACTTCTATGGAAATTTATATGTTCACTTGCCATGATATTATGATTTTTCTATATAAGGAGTTGAATGTTATGGTGACTTTTTTATGTACCAAAGATTTGGTCCTTTTCTTGGGAATAC
>NW_025880006.1:0-2781 GCF_002878395.1 Capsicum annuum
AGAAGCCGAAGAATTTTTGAAAAAGATGAAATTACCAGAGTATTCAATGTTAGACCAGCTGAAGAAAACCCCTGCTCAAATTTCCCTTTTATCTTTGTTGTTGCACTCAAGGAGCATCGTGATGTTTTACTGAAGGTATTAAATGAAGCATATATTCCAAGGGATATTACAATCAACCAGCTTGAGAAAATGGTTGGAAAAATCTTTGAGGTCAATCGGATCAGCTTTTCTGACGATGAATTGCCTGTTGAAGGTACAGGGCATAACCGGGGCCTTTACATTACAGTGAAGTATGAAGATTTCTACGTCACTCATGTTATGATTGATGGAGGTTCAGGTGCAAATATTTGCCCTATTTCTACTTTGTAAAAGTTGAATATCGGTGCTGAAAGGATCAGGCCCAACAATGTATGTGTTAGGGCTTTCGATGGTGCAAAATCAAATTCCATTGGCGAAATAGAACTAATGTTGATCATAGGGCCTGTTAAGTTCGCCATAGAGTTTCAAGTATTGAATGTAGACTCTTTTTACAATCTGTTGTTGGGAAGACCGTGGATCCACAAGGCCAAGGCAATTGCATCTACACTGCACCAAATGATTAAGTTTGAGCATGACAGGCAAGAAGTAGTTATTCATGGTGATGGAGATTTGTCAGCCTACGAAGATTCTCCCTTGTCTCTTATTGAAGCAAATAACATAGAGGAGACATTCATCCATCAAATTTTTGATACAGTGCCAGTGAATCGTATCCTTGAATGACAGGCTATACCGGGACCGCAATTGTCTTTTGCTTCTATCATGATGGTGAGTGAACTTTGGAAATACGGATTTCAGCCAGGAAAGGGTTTGGGAGCGTCTCTGCATGGTATAGTTCATCCCATAGGTTCGAGTGAGAACGTGGGCATGTTTGGTCTAGGATTTGAGCCTACAACTGAAGATCTGAAGAAAGCCAAGGGAAATAAAAAGGAAATATGGTCACTCCCTCACCCAATGCCACTACTTAACGAATCATTTGTTAAGAGCGGTGTCACAAAGCATGTGAAATTTGAGGTTGAATTGGTTGATGACTTCCAGAACCTTTATATTGAAGTTGATATGGTCGAAGCAGGAGAAGGTACCAGTATGGAAGACGCACAATTCATAGGTCCAGCTGTCCGGCTCAATAATTAGAAAGTCACTCCTCTCCCCGTCAGGAGAGAGTTTTAGTAGTTTATTTTGTTTTTCTTTCTATTATTCGAGTTATTTCAGGGTTGTAATTCGGATTTTAGTTTGTTTATGTTATGTTGGTATCTATGTTTAAACCCTTCTATCTTTTATTTAATGAAATGCAATGTCCCTTTTGTTTTGTGTCTAATATATTTTGTTTTTCTTTTCTTACACAGTTCTCTTTATGCTGATTCTAATGACATGACATAAAATGCATGCAGAATTTTCAGCATGATCTTAAAATCCAAACTAATCAAGATGTAATGAAGCAGGAGGGGGAATATGATGAAGAAAAAGCACTAGAAGAAATAAGCAAAGAGTTGGAACAGTTTGAAGACAAACCGAATCCTAATTTGAATGAGACTGAGCCAATAAATCTAGAGGATTAAAAAGATGTTAGGGAAACTAAAATCAATGTACATGCTTTGCCACGGCTAAAAGAGGGAATGATTTAAGCATTAATTGATTATAAGGATGTTTTTGCATGGTCTTATGATGATATGCCTGGTTTAAGCACTGAATTAGTGGCTCACAAATTGCCAAATAATCCTGCGTTCCCTCCTATCAAACAGAAGTTGAGGAAGTTTAAAAGGATGTAAGTATTAAAATTAAAAAGGAAATCATGAAACAACTTGAAGCCAAAGTAATTCGAGTAGCTCGCTATCCCATGTGGTTATCCAATGTTGTTCCCATACCAAACAAAGATGGCAAAATTCAAGTATGTGTTGATTACCGTGATTTGAACAGAGCAAGTCTGAAAGATGATTTTCCACTGCCCAACATCCACATTTTGTTAGAAAATTATGTTAAACACGAGGTTCCCTCTTTGGTGGATTGCTATGTTGGATATCACCAGAGCATTATGGATAACGAAGACGCGGAGAAGACATCTTTTATCACACCATGGGGAACTTATTGTTATCGAGTGATGCCGTTTAATTTGAAGAATGCTGGAGCAACATACATGAGAGCCATGACCACTATGTTTCATGACATGATGCATAAGGAGATTGAGGTCTACGTGGATGATGTGATTATTAAGTCAAAAAGTCAGGCCGACCATGTTAAAGATTTAAGAAAGTTCTTTGAAAGGCTTCGCAGGTATAATCTCAAACTCAACCTGGCAAAATATGTATTTGGAGTTCCATCTGAAAAGCTTTTGGGGTTTGTAGTCAGCCGTTGGGGAATTGAATTGGATCCCTCGAAAATCAAAGTCATTCAGGATTTACCCCCGCCCAAAAATAGGACGGAGGTGATGAGTTTGCTTGGTAGACTAAACTACATTAGCAGGTTTATTGCTCAACTTACAACCACTTGTGAGCCCATATTCAAGTTGCTGAAAAAGAGTGCTGCGGTAAAATAGACTGAAGAATGTCAGGAAGCGTTCGATCAAATCAAAAGATATTTGTCAAATCTGCCCGTGCAGGTACCCCCGGAGCCTGGTAGGCCTTTGATCTTATATTTATATGTCATGGACAATTCTTTCGATTGTGTCCTGGGTCAACATGATGTCACAGGCAAAAAGGAGCAGGCTATTTATTATCTTAGCAAGAAGTTCACCGCATATGAGGCCAG
>NW_025880006.1:2881-4435 GCF_002878395.1 Capsicum annuum
ATGTTGACCCAGGACACAATCGAAAGAATTGTGTCCTGGGTCAACATGATGTCACAGGCAAAAAGGAGCAGGCTATTTATTATCTTAGCAAGAAGTTCACCGCATATGAGGCCAGGTATACTCTTCTTAAAAGGACGTGTTGTGCCCTAACTTGGGTAGCACAGAAGTTGAAGCATTATCTCTCATCCTATACTACTTATCTCATCTCCCGCATGGATTCTTTGAAGTATATCTTTCAGAAGCCTATGCCAACGGGTCGATTGGCAAAGTGGAAAATATTGCTTTAGCCACTCTATCCTCAATGCTCCAACATCCTGATAAAGCTTATATTGATCCAGTGCATATACAGAGTCGTGATCAGCATGCTTACTGTAATGCGGTTAAAGAAGAGTTTAATGGAGAACCTTGGTTCTTAAATATCAAGCGGTACATTCAGTCAGGAGAATACCCAGCATATGCCACCAACGATCAAAAAAGGACTATTAGGCGTTTGGCTAATGGATTTTTCTTAAATGGGGGAATCTTGTATAAGAGAACCCCAGATCTGGGATTTTTGAGGTGTATAGATCCAAAAAAAGCCTCGGCAATCATGGTTGAAATACACTCGTGAGTATGTGGGTCACATATGAACGGTCATGTCTTGTCAAAGAAGATTCTTCGAGCAGGTTATTAATGGCTTACTATGGAAAGAGATTCTATTCAATTTGTTCGAAAGTGTCATCAATGTCAGTTACGCGGTGATTTGATACGTTCTCCTCCTGTTGAGTTGCATGCAATGGCCGCTCCATGGCCATTCGTGGCTTGGGGAATGGATATGATTGGGCTGATTGAGCCGAAGGCAACAAATGGGCATAGATTCATTTTAGTAGCCATTGACTACTTCACAAAGTGGGTAGAAGCTGTAACTTTCAAGTCAGTGATAAAGAAGACTGTGATAGATTTTGTTCATGCCAATATCATTTGTAGATTTGGAATTCCTAAGATGATCATTACAGATAATGCTGTCAATCTCAATAGTCATTTGATGCAAGAAGTATGTCAACAGTTTAAGATCGCACATCAAAATTCTACTCCATATCGCCCAAAGGCCAATGGTGTTGTAGAAACCGCTAATAAGAATATAAAAAAGATACTGCGAAAAATGGTACAAGGGTCTAGACAGTGGCATGAAAAGTTGTCGTTTGCATTGCTAGGTTATCGCACCACTATTCGCACTTCAACAGGGGCAGCTCCATATTTATTGGTATATGGGACAGAAGTAGTCATCCCTGCAGAAGTTGAAATTCCCTCTCTTCGAGTCATTGTAGAAGCAGAGATTGATGATGACGAATGGGTAAAAACCCGACTGGAACATTTGAGTTTGATTGAGGAAAAAAGGCTAACGTCTGTGTGTCATGGCCAGTTGTATCAGAGGAGGATGGCTCGAGCGTATAACAAAAAGGTCCGTCCCAAGAATTTTGAAGTTGGTCAGTTGGTATTAAGATTTATCCTTCCTCACCAGGTTGATGTGAAAGGCAAGTTCTCCCCTAACTGGCAAGGTCCCTTTGTTGTGAA
>NW_025880007.1:0-242 GCF_002878395.1 Capsicum annuum
AATGCAGACTAAGGATACATATAATAGGCTCTTGTGGTACGGCCCTGTCCTTGTACCCTGCTCATTATGGGAGCTACAGCATCAGACTGTCTTGCATAAATGCAGGATAAGACTACGTACAATAAACTCTTGTAGTCTGGCCCTTTCTGGACTCTGTGCATTGTGGGAGCTTAGTGCCGGGCTGTCTTGCAGAAATGCAGGATAAGACTACATACAATAGACTCTTGTGGTCTGGCCCTTAT
>NW_025880007.1:342-1297 GCF_002878395.1 Capsicum annuum
CTGGCCCTTATAGGAGCTTACAACGCCGGATTGTCTTGCAGGATAAGACTACATACAATAGACTTTTGTGGTCTGACCCTTTCTGTACCCTCCTCATTGCGGGAGCTTAGTGCACTGGACTGTCTTGCGGAAATGCAAAATAAATCTATATACAATAGCTGGCCCTTTCTGGATCCTGCTCATTGCGGGAGCTTAGTGCGCTAGGTTGTCTTGTGGAAATGCACGATAAGACTACATACAATAGACTCTTGTGGTCCGGCCCTTCGCTGGACCCAGCTCATTACGGGAGCTTACAACACCGGCCTGTCTTACAGAAATGCAGGAGAAGACTACATACAATAGATGCTTGTAAGTCCGATGCTTTCTAGACTCCGTGCATTGCGGGAGCTTAGTGCACCGGGCTGTGTTTTTTTTTTGGTTTCACGAAGTTGAATTGGAGAAGAGGCTTAGAGGTGAAGAGATATTGAGAAGGGGAGATATTTTGATTGCTCAAAAATCTGTTGTTTTCGGGTAGTTTTCTCACTTCAAGTTCAGCAGGTTTGGAATTCTGGGTTTCTTGATAAAATTGAGAGAGTATTTACTCTTTTTAAAAGTGTGTCTATTGACATTATTGATGCTGAGCCATGCTCTCTCAAAAATGTACACGAAAAAATCTATTTTGTTAGAATGCTACGTCTATTAGAAACTACCTCTTTACCTCCCAAGGTAGAGGTAAAGTTTTCTTCCTCCCCAGACTCCACTTGTGAGATCGCGCTTCTTGTTGTGTTGTTGTTGGAATGCTATGTCGATTTTGTTGGGCGGGAATTCGTTATGCTTTTCTCCATTAATCCTTGGTTTGAAACTAGTCCAATAGTATGTATTAAGTTCGTTCATGGATGATATTTGTGCTATATCAGAACGGAGTTCGTTTACCTCAGTTCTGCTATAATAGTATCTGAGTGTATTGAAAATTGAA
>NW_025880008.1:0-3919 GCF_002878395.1 Capsicum annuum
TGTGATCTGGAGGGAGCATGTTCAAGAATGGCTCCATTTTAAATTCAATAAGTGGGTAGAAGTTGAAAATTATTATACGGGTAAATCTGATTGTGTAATTCAAAATGCATGTCATAATCACTGAAATCACCAGCCATACCCAGAGAAGTTTTCATTTTTGATGCTTTTGAAAAGAGATGTCTATTGTCCTTTTTTTTTTTGATTTTGTGTCATTGTTGTCGAATAAAAAATTAATATCGTCATCTTTCACGTATTTTTGAGTCGAATTTATGTCATAACAAGTGAGAAAGAACTTCAAAACTTGCCATCAACTCCTTCAATTGCACAAAGCATGTAAAAAGGTTGATGCACCAAGTTAACATGCTTCAAAATAAAGTAAAATATTCAAAAATGATTGTCACCGGACAGATTTTGGACTCATAGAAGTATAAAAGGTGTATTTGAAGCTGAATTTCGAGGCATCATGCAAGAGAAATATGATTTGAGTCAAAATGTTTTAGTAGTCCGAATTTGGGGTCAATACTACAACAAGTCAACAATACCTATCAATGATTTGCAATGGAGCCTGGACATGACAAGTGCAAGAGATCGTCTCAATATCCAAATGCCACAAATCAACCACCGTATTTTTAAATTAAATTAAAAAAATTTTCTTTATACGAAACAAAAACATGTGTTACCTTCATATTAAAGGTTTCAAAGCTTAACTATTAAAAGCTGCAATTTCTCAGTTCTGCAAATGCAAGAGGCAGTACTGTTACACAAATTTGATAATCAATAATGGTAAAAACTCATCATTTTAACCCCTAGGAGACGCACTTCCTAGTCCGGATAATTCAAGATTCGTTTGTTAGGTGATGCACTTCCTAACTTGAACCATCACTCCTAGAAGACACACATTCTAGTTGAGTCATTTCATTCAACCCCTAGGAGACGCACTTCCTAGTCTGAATAAGTCAATTTTTCATTTGTTAGGTAACACACTTCCTAACTTGAACCTTCACTCCAAGAAGACGCACTTTCTTGTCGAGCCATTTCATTTAACCTCTAGGAGACACACTTCCTAATCTGAATAAGTCAGTTTTCATTTTGTTACGTAACGCACTTCTTAATTTGAATCTTGATTCCTATAAGACGTACGTTTTAGTCGAATCATCCTCCTTGATTCCTATAAGACGTACCTTTTGGTCGAGTCATTTTCTAAGAATAAACTAGGCAAAAATTTTGTTTGTGTTTATTGAAATTAATTTTATTCTCAGGACCCCTCTAAAGAATGAAAATTTATTTTATGCTCAGGACCCTCCTAAAGAATGGGACAGGACCCTTCTAAAGAATGGGAATTTATTTTGTGCTCAGGACCCTCCTGAAGAATGGGACAGGACCCTCCTGAAGAATGAGAATTTATTTTGTGCTCAGGACCCTCCTGAAAAATGGGACAGGACCCTCCTGAAGAATGAGAATTTATTTTATGCTCAGTACCCTCCTAAAGAATGGGACAAGACCCTCCTGAAGAATGAGAATTTAATTTCTGCTCAGGACCCTCCTGAAGAATGGGACAGGACTTTCCTGAAGAATGGGAATTTAATTTATGGTCAGGACCCTCCTGAAGAGTGAGACAGGACCCTCCTGAAGAATGAGAATTTATTTTGTGCTCAGGACCCTCCTGAAGAATGGGACAGGACACTCCTGAAGAATGGGAATTTATTTTATGCTCAGGAACCTCCTGAAGAATGGGAATTTATTTTATGCTCAGGACCCTCCTGAAGAATAGAAATTTATTTTATGCTCAGGACCGTCCTGAAGAATGGGACAGGACCCTCCTGAAGAATGAGAATTTATTTTGTGCTCAGGACCCTCCTAAAGAATAGGACAGGACCCTCCTGACGTATAGGACAGGACCCTCCTGAAGAATCAAAATTTATTTTATGCTGAGGAATCTCCTGAAGAATGGGGCAGGATCCTCCTGAAGAATGAGAATTTATTTTGTGCTCAGGACCCTCCTGAAGAATGAGACTTTATTTTATGCTCAGGATCCTCCTGAAGAATGGGACAGGACCCTCCTGAAGAATGGGAATTTATTTTCTACTCAGGACCCTCCTGAAGAATGGGAATTTACTTTGTGCTCAGGACCCTCCTGAAGAATGGGACAGGACCCTCCTGAATAATTAGAATTTATTTTGTGCTCAGGACCTTCCTGAAGAATGAGAATTTACTTTTTGCTCAGGACCCTCCTGAAGAATGGGAATTTACTTTGTGTCCAAGACCCTCCTGAAGAATGGGATGTTATTTTTCTGTCTCATCTTTTATTTTGAGTTCAGGAACATATTTGAAAAATCAAAAAAAGGAAGTCCAGGAGCCCCGAAGAACCGGGTGAAGATGTAATAAGTCAGGAGCCCGCCTAAAGAACAGGGTGAAGAAGTAACAAGTCAGGAGCCCGCCTGTAGAACAGGATGAAGAAATTGTAAGTCCAGCAGTCCACCTGAAGAGCTGGGTGAAGAAAAAGGAAGTCCAGGAGCCCGCCTGAAGAATAGGACAAAAATTATCAATTGTAAGTCAGGAGCCCGCCTGAAGAATAAGGTGAAGATTTTAAAGTCCAAACCAGAAGAACATCTGAAGAATAAATCAATTGTCAAGTTCCTCTTTAATGTCAAAAGCAACCGAGGTGGAACATATTATGTTTCAAGTTCAACTCAAAATAACGACTATCTTACCATTTGAGAAGTCATGAAGATTCAAGTCAAGATTCCAGAATAGCTGAATAGATAAGATCTTTCACTTGTATTTTCAATTTTATTTTTGTTATTCATATAAATGTAAAAGGAGAAGTCGTCAACCAGAAACTCGATGGAACCTCACTCGATCTCTAACTCGTTCTCTAACCATTTTACCTTTAAACTACACATGACCTGATTCCTTTATAATCCGGGATATGTAGGCGGTGCAAAAACCCAGACTCGGTCATATCTTCTTTTTCTTTTTATATTCTTTTTGAATAATCGGAGGATCAAAAATCATATCTTTGTCTACTTCTTTGTATGATAACTCTTCGAGATTTCAAACAAAGAGGGAAAAAATGTAGACACGTGATTTTTGACCATCCCCGAGTATAATATATATATATTTTTTGATATTAAATATTTATATTTGATTCGATATTATTTTTATTATTATTTTATTTTTAGTAAATTTTTAGTTTAAAAATAAATAAGTAAATGAAGTTAATTTTAGGATATTACTTTTTTTTTATTCCATTTAATTTTTTTTTTAAATAATATATTTCTTTTTAAATAAATAAGTTAGTAGTTTTAGTATTTAGTACTATCTTAATTATATATATATATATATATATATTGGTATTTTTAAACTTTTATTGTATTTTATTAAATATAAAAATTAGTTAGTTATTATTTTATTATTATTATTATTATCAATTATTTATTTATTATTTTATTTATTATTATTATTATTTAAAAAAAATTGAATTTTAAAAAAAAAATCCTATCCTATCCTAACCTACCCCAACCACCCCGTAATTTTTCTCCAACTCCCTCAACCTCCCACACCACACCCCTATATGTTACACACACAGAAAACACAAGAGAGGACACGGAAAGAAAATAAAAATAAGAATAGAAATTTAAATAAAAAAGAAAACAACAATAGAGGGCAAACACACAGACAAGAAGGGAGACAAACCATAACACTTAGAAAAACTTGAAAAAAACCAAACAGAGGCAGAGAACGAGATTTAGTAAAATCAAAACCAAAAAAAAAAAACAAAAGAGAGAAAACTTAGAGTTTGAGTTTTGAGTCTTGTTCGAGTTTTCGGTGACGGTAGTTCTATTCTCACATTCATTTAAATCATCACACAAGTTCTTATTCAATTCGTGAATTATTATTTTTATAAGTCTTGTGGTGA
>NW_025880009.1:0-3071 GCF_002878395.1 Capsicum annuum
GGAGGGTCCTGAACAGGAAGTAAAGTCGCATCTTTCAGGAGGATCCTGAACAGAAAGTAAAATCCCATTTTTTAGGAGGGTCCTGAACAAAAAGTGAAGTCCCATCTTTCAGGAGGGTCCTGAACAGAAAGTAAAATCCCATTTTTCAGGGGAATCCTAAACAAAAAGGAACGTCCCATTTTTTAGGAGGGTCTTGAACAAAAGTAAAATCTCATTTATCAGGAGGGTCTTGAACAGAATGTAAAATCTCATTTTTTTAGAGGGTCCTGAACAAAAGTAGAATCTTATTTTTCAGGAGGGTCTTGTACGAAAAGTAAAATCCTATTTTACAAGAGGGTCCTGAACAGAAATAAAATTCTATTTTTGTGGAGGTTCCTGAACAAAAGTTAAATCCCATTTTTAAGAAGGGTTCTGAACAGAAAGTAAAATCCCATTTTTCAAAAGGATCCTGAACAGGAGGTAAAATTTTATTTTTCAGGAGGGTCCTGAACAAAAGTAAAATCCCATACTATAGGAGTGTCCTGAACAAAAGTAAAACCCATTTTTCAGGAGGGTCCTCAACAGAAAATAGAATACAATTTTTTAGGAGGGTCCGGAACAGATAGTAAAGTCCCATTTTTCAGGAGGGTCCTGAACAGAAAGTCAAGTCCCAATTTTCTGGAGGGTCCTGAACAGAAAGTAAAATCCCATTATTCATGAGGGTCCTGAACAGAAACTAAATTGCTATTTTTTAGGAGGTTCTGAACAGAATGTAAAAGACCATTTTTCAGGAGGATCCTGAAGAAAAGTAAAATCTCATTTTTCAGAAGGGTCTTGAACAGAAAGTAAATTCCCATTTTTCAGGAGCGTCCTGAACAAAATTAAAATATGATTTTTCAGGAGAGTCCTGAACAGAAAGTAAAATCCTATTTTTTAGGAGGATCATGAACAGTAAGTAAAATCTCATTTTTTCGGAGGGTCCTGAACAAAAGTAAAATCTCATTTTTCAGGAGGGTCCTGAACAAAAGTAAAATCCCATTTTGTCGAAGTGTCCTAAGCAGAAAATAAAATATAAATACCATTTTTAGGAGGGTCCTGAACTGAGAGTAAATTGCCATTTTTATGGAGTGTCCTAAACAGAAAGTAAAATCCAATTTTTCAGGAGTGTCTGAACAGATAGAAAAATCCCATTTTTCTGGTGGGTCCTGAACAAACGTAAAATTCTATTTTTCAGGAGTGGCCGTAACATGAAGTAAAATCCCGTTTATCAGGAGGGTGCTGAACAAGAGTAAAATGACATTTTTTAGGAGGGTCCTGAACAAAATTAAAATCTCATTTTTCATGTGGGTCCAAAATAGAATGTTAAATCCTATTTTTCAGGAGGGTCCTAAACAAAAGTAAAATCTCATTTTTCAAGAGGGTCCAGAACAAAAAGAAAAATCCCATTTTCTGGAGGGTCCTGAACAAAAGTAAAAGCCCATTTTTCAGGAGGGTCCTGAATAGAATGTAAAATCATATTTATCAGGAGGATCCTGAACAAGAAGCAAAGACGCATCTTTCAGGAGGATCCTGAACAGAAAGTAAAATCCCATTTTTTAGGAGGGTCCTGAACAAAAAGTAAAGTCCCATCTTTTAGGAGGGTCCTGAACAGAAAGTAAAATCCCATTTTTCAGGGGAATCCTGAACAAAAAGGAAAGTCCCATTTTTCAGGAGGGTTCTAAACAGAAAGTAAAGTTCTATTTTTCAGGAGTCCTAAAAAGAAAGTAAAATCTCATTTTTTAGGAGGGTCCTGAACAAAAGTAAAATCTCATTTTTCAGGAGGGTCCTGAACAAAAGTAAAATCCAATATTTTAGGAGGGTCTTGAACAAGAGTAATATCTCATTTTTCAGGAGGGTCCTCAACAAAAAGTAAAATTCTATTTTTTTTGGAGGGCCCTCAACAAAAGTAAAATCTCATATTTTAGGAGGGTCCTGAACATAAGTAAAATCCTAATTTTTAGGAGGGTTCTGAACAGAAAGTAACATACTATTTTCAGGAAGGTCCTAAACAGAAAGTAAAATCACATTTTTCAGGAGGATCCTGAACAGAATGTAAAATCGTATTTTTCAGGAAGGTCCTGAACAGAAAGTAAAATCTCATTTTTCAGGAGGGTCTTGAACTGAAAATAAATTCCCATTTTTCAGGAGGGTCCTGAACAGAATGTAAAATCAGATTTTTCAAGAAGATCCTCAAGAAAAGTAAAATCTCATTTTTCAGAAGGGTGTTTCACAGAAAGCAAAATCCCATTTTTTAGGAGAGTCCAAAACACAAGTTAAATCTTATTTTTCATGATGGTCCTAAACAAAAACTAAAATCCAATTTTTAGGTGGATCCCGAATAGAAAGTAAAATTTCATTTTTTAGGAGGGTCTTGAACAAAAGTAAAATCCCATTTTTCAGGAGAGTCCTGCCCAAAAAATAAAATCCCATTTTTCAGGAGAGTACTGTACAAAAAGTAAAATCCCATTTTTCAGATGTGTCCTGAATAGAGAGTAAATTCCCATTTTTTAGGAGGGTCCTAAATAGAAAGTAAAATCTCATTTTTCAGGAGTCTCCTGAACAGAAAGTAAAATCCCATTTCTCAAGAGGGCCCTGAATAGAAAGTAAAATCCCATTTTTCAGGAGTGTCCTAAACAGAGAGTAAAATTCTATATTTCATGAGGGTCCTGAACAAAAGTAAAATCCCATTTTTTAGGAGGGTCCTGAACATAAAGTAAAATCCCATTTTGTATGAGGGTCCTGAACAAAATGTAAAATCCTATTTTTTAGGATGGTACTAAATAAAATTTAAATCTCATTTTTCAGAAGGGTCCAGAACAGAAAGTAAATTTCCATTTTTTAGGAGGGTCCTGAACTAAAGTAAAATCCTATTTTCCAGGAGCGTCTTGAACAGAAAATAGAATTCTATTTTTCATGAGGGTCCTGAACAGAAATTAAATTTCCATTTTTTAGGAGGGTCCTGAACAAAAGTATAATCCCACTTTTCAGGAGGGTCCAGAACAGAAAGTAAAATCTCATTTTTCAGGAGGGTCCTGAACAAAAGCAAAATCCCT
>NW_025880010.1:0-1576 GCF_002878395.1 Capsicum annuum
AGATTAAGGAGCTCAAACGTAAATTGGCTGTGAAGAAGGATCCAATTGAGCCAGACACTTCCTTGTGTTTAGGGTAATAATTATAAATTTTAATTACATTTTAAATTTAAATGCATTATTTTTATTTACTTTTTTCCCTAAATTTTTATTAATAGATATTCTCTCTTAAACAGAAATTTTTTCCCCCCTTTTTAATATGACTTCGATTGAGTTTGAATAAATCAATATAATTCGTAATAATTTCATAAAGACAACTTAATTATTAGAGATTGAGGGATCTTTATTATTTTTGTATATGAAAGACAAATTTAAGTGCAAATTAATATTTTTTTGATTTTATATATTTTGCAGGATACCAGATAATACAAGTCAGAAGCTGATAACATCTGAAGTGGAAAATGATGCTGAAAATCCAATGAAAATCCAATGGAAATAGAATAGTTTTGTGTTTTTTTTTATGGTAATTTAGAATTAAGACTCTTTAAGACATTATTAATATTTGGTTATTACCTTAGATTAAGTTATGTTTTATCAAGTCAAATGATGACTTTCTTCACAATTAGTTGCAAAATTTGATAAGGCTTAGACCTTTCAAGAATTGAATAAGATAATATAATCTCCTTGCTTTTTAAAATTATTTTTTTTATTGTGTTTGAAATAATTTTTGTGGTTGTACAATGACCACTTGTTTTTTGGTCAACATCCAGATGTTCAATATTGTAATACCTCGTATTTTGCATATATTAATTCCGTATACATGATATCTGATATTGTCTATATACTAATTATATATTGTCATATATGCATAAGACTCAAACTTGAGGCGCTTAATTGATATTAAAAATGATCAACTTCTTGGTATGAAGGTGTTATGCCCTTAATAGGCCTAGTTGAAGCGAATTTCAATAATTTGATAAATAAATTTTAATTATTGAATAATTAAATTTAAATATAATGGATATGTTGGTGTTGTTGAATAACTGCATTCAAGTAAATATGAAACTATATTACTTGTGGATTCCAAATTAAAATTTATATGTCATCTTTATCAACTAAACACACAATTTATGTCATTTAGATGATTTATTTATTATTAATTTTAATCTTATGAGTTCCACCTTTTATTATTATATATTAGATTGACCTTATATTTTTTATAAATATCTTTTTTTAAAAAAAATAACACCCAATAAACAATTTTATTTTTGTAGTCACTCTTTCTTTTTAAGTACACATCATTCTTTAGTTAACTAATTATTTTCTAAATTAAGGATTACCATGCATTAGTCTAATCATTACTTGATTAGTCACACAAATGACGAAGCATTCAATATAATTATTCAATCATTACTTGATTAGTCACACAAATGACGAAGCATTCAATATAATTATTCACTAATTTAATAATAATTCTCTTATAATGGTTGCATACCCACTTTATTATATTGATTCCTTTTTTAAAAAAAAATATTCCCTATAGTACATCAATACAAATAATCCAAATTTTATTTATTATTACAAAATGAAACATAAAATTCCTCGTGTAAAAAACATGACAAAAATATTTTATTAGCAA
>NW_025880010.1:1676-2622 GCF_002878395.1 Capsicum annuum
AATATCCTAATGATTGTGCTATAACTTTGTTTGTTTAACATATTAATATTTAAAATGTGGAATAAACAAAAATTTATAAAGGTGAAGGAACAAAATTATGTCAAAAAATTAAAAATGGACCAATTGTACAACTTTTTCCTTTTCATAACCTTTTAATTTTTTTTTTCTTTTTCCCACCAGGTATTCGGTATCTGCATTAGAGTCTCACTTAATTCAGATCGCGCACGACAGAGCCATTCTGGGGTGATATCTTAAGCTCGAGACCTCTGATTAAGTGTGAAACAGTCTCAGCGTTACATCAGAATCCATGTTGGTTATTTTTTTACTTTCAAAATCACATGAAATAGCAAATTATTAAAATTACTTTGTGAATTTGCTATTCAAGACGCAAAAAATATACATTATTTTTAAAAGTTGGTTTTAGTAGATATACCAAAATCTCAACAATCTTAGTAATCCTTAATTTAATAATAATTATGAAGCTAAAAAAGTACTCTCGTATTTAACATGATTTTTTGATAATCCAGCATTAAATTACTCTCTAATAAGAGGGGAAGGGCAGGAGAAGCAGGCATCTCTCCGTCAACCTGCTTCTCCTGCCTGCTTCTTCAGCTGTTTGCTCCATGATTTTACTATATCACCTCTAATTAATTATTATAGGTCATTTATGTATTAAAAATTAATAATATTTAATAAAAAAGTAAAATAAACATTTATGACGTGTTTGTTTCAGCTGCTTCAATCGTAGTTTCATTAAATATCGCTCTTAATTAATTATTATGTGTCATCTGAGTATTAAAAAATAATAATATTTGATCGAAAAGGTAAAAAATAATATGAAATGATAAATTAACTATTGATATTTTAAATGAACTTAACGGCTTATATGAGGTCTACTTAAAAAAACTACAAATATTTTTTATAGTAATTTTGCTATATCACTTTT
>NW_025880011.1:0-334 GCF_002878395.1 Capsicum annuum
GAACCCTTACTCAACATAGGGTCCAAAAACCCGACATACCCTTTTTTAGAGCGTATAAGGGGAAAAGAGCTCTTGCATCATTAGCCGCTTTTTAGCATTTCCTGCCTGAGTTGTTGACCATCACCTGACCTCATATGGGAGGCCCCGCGCCGAGTGATTCTCCCCCAAAAAAGTCTACATGTGATGTTCCGAAAAAAGAAACATGTGATTTAGTAAATTAGAACCCATTGTGGGGCAGGGAACAGCTATCAACTAGTTTGAAAAGTTCTTCCATTTAGTAATGGAAGTCATCCGTTGTCACTTTCGTTGGGTATGGTAGAGAGGCTTGAGAAGG
>NW_025880011.1:434-2289 GCF_002878395.1 Capsicum annuum
AAAACAGAAACATGTGATTTAGTAAATTAGAACCCATTGTGGGGCAGGGAACAACTATCAACTAGTTTGAAAAGTTCTTCCATTTAGTAATGGAAGTCATCCGTTGTCACTTTCGTTGGGTATGGTAGAGAGGCTTGAGAAGGTGGACAATCCTTCAGTGAAGACCTAACGAGAGGCTGAATTCAAACACGCCCAAAATCCACAAGAATCGTACGAACATCTATGGAGCGTAGCAAAGAACCTTGGCTTCAGCTCTCGTCACCTCACTCAATCCTACAGAGGAAACTCGAGTCGAGGCGCTGTAAGCGAGCAAAGAAGCACTTCTTGTAACCAAAATAAAAACCCCATGGATCCGAAATTGTTCTGGACCACGCCGCTAGATTGAGACTGCCACCTTCCTATTTGAGTAAGGAATGAATATCGGACCCTACTGACGTTCAACCGATGACCGGGCCTAGTGGTGCTTGCGGCTTTTCCTATTTCGGCTTGGATTGAAAATACTGGACAGGAAAGGAAAACAAACTGTCCAGCCTTTCAAGCCCTACTATACTAAGTAAAGGGGGATGCGTTGTTGGCTGCTTTAACCCCACTTCTGCTCAACATCGATCCTCTCACATACTTCCTCAAGTAGCGGAAGACTCAATGCCCAAGCAGTTACACGTTGTTGATTTCAGACTCCTCCGGTAGAGCCAACAACCATTCAGTGAATTGTCTTATGTTACTAAGTTTCAAGATGTTCACTGAATCCTTCACGATGTTTTGGTGGCAAGTACTAGTATATCGAAGCCTTAGAGAGCTGCTGGACTCCAGACAAGCCATTACGAAGCGCCATCAGCCCAGGTCAGGCTACTCGAAAGGACCAGACATAAACCACCCGCTAAGAAAAGGGTAAATAAGATAAGCGATCAAGCTGGCAAGTCAGGGATAGAGGATGGATTTTTCCAGGGTGTGTGAACTTCCAACTATATTCAGCCACATGTGCGGGTGTGAAAGGATTTTATGGTCTCGGTCATTCTTCTATGAAATATCGATTCTATCAATCATTCCATTTCAGAATCAAGTCCCCCCTGAATAAGTAAGGCCCCGTGATTCCCCAAACCAGCTCCTGGCCTTACCCGGCGGAACCGGCCGAGGGTATTCGGCATGGTCGGAGAGAGTATCTGAAGGGTTACTTCACCTTTGGTGATCACACACCGACCCGGGCAATCACTAGCTACAATCGATGGAATTTTGATTGAAACTATTCATAAAAAAAGCCGCCTGAAGCCCCACCCGCCTTTTCTATATAGCTGCATAACCATAACAAGTTTTCTCTAATGCCATACCAAACCAAGACCTTTCCTTGTAGGAAAGAAAGAGCCCGCGGCTTCCCTTTTTGAATACCCCCCTCACTCCCCCCGGAGTGAGTTCTTTTCTGCGGGATTTAAGGATTCCTGTCTTTTGCTCATATTGTCTCTTATGGAGATGGATTGATATGGGGCTTTCTACTTCTTACCTATTCACTTCTACTTGAACCGTTCAACGAGCGTTGTAACGATCCAAAGAAAAATCTCCTGGCTCAGCACTAGTCAACTTGTGGGGTGTCACATACCCTGCAGACAACAACCGCAGTAGTCACCAGTCTGGTCCCCTACCCCACAAAGTAGCTTGATGGCCGAACCACTCCCAAGGCAAATAGTGCCCTAGGGGCCGACCCGGCACCGACCGGCTGAGACTCCCGCGCAGTAGGAGCGGACTGAGTCGGTATTCGTCTACGAGAGGCGCACTCGTATTTCGAGGCTTCCCCCTTATAAATATTCTCAGGTAATAAAGCAGAACCTCACCTCTTTCTGTTGCTGAACATAAACCTACTTTA
>NW_025880012.1:0-2020 GCF_002878395.1 Capsicum annuum
TTTCAAGATTTAAAGAACAAGTTGATTTCTACACCCGTGTTGGTACTTCCAGAAGGCACCGAAGGGTATACAGTGTATTGTGATACTTCCAAAATTGGTTTAGGATATGTATTGATGCAGCATGGTAAGGTAATAGCATATGCTTCTAGAAAATTGTGGCCACATGAGAAAAATTATCCTACATACGATCTTGAGCTGGCAGCAGTTATTTTTGCTTTAAAGATATGGCGCCACTACTAATATGGGGTTCATGTTGATATATATACTGACCATAAGAGCTTGCAACATATATTTTTAATCAGAAGGATCTAAATTTAAGGCAACGGAGATGGCTTGAACTATTAAAGAACTACGATGTTGATATCTTGTACCATCCAGGGAAAGGAAATGTGGTAGCTGATGCGTTAAGTCATAAGGCTATGATGGAACCTATAGAAAGGCAAGGGATGACTAAAGATCTTCACCAGTTAGCTAGTTTGGGAGTTCGCCTTCTTGAAACTCCGGATAAAGAGCTTATCGTACATAATACTGCAGAATCTTCATTAGTAGCTGAAGTGAAAGAGAAGCAATATGTAGATCCTATTTTATTACAGCTTAAGGAGAACGTTCAGAGTGGTGTGACAAAGGTATTTGAGCTTACCCGAGAAGGAGTACTTCAGTGCCAAAACCGATTGTGTATGCCAGATGTAGATGAGCTAAGAAAGAAGATTATGACAGAGGCACAATGTTCAAGGTATTCCATTCATCCAGGATCAACCAAAATGTATCAAGATTTGAAAGATATTTATTGGTGGAATGACATGAAGAAGAGCATTGCAGAATTTATAGCTGAATGTCCAAATTGTCAAAGAGTTAAAGTTGAGCACCAAAAACCCGGAGGTTATATGCAATGATTGATCTTCCAAGCTAGAAGTGGGACATGATCAACATGGATTTTGTTATTGGTTTGCCTCGTACATCCCGGAAGTTTGATTCTATATGGGTGATTGTTGATAGGCTTACCAAATCCGCACATTTCCTACCAGTTAGGACCACTTACACAGTTGAAGAGTATGCGAAGCTGTACATTAAAGAGATAGTCCGATTATATGGAGTGCCAATCTCTATTATATCAGATCGGGGAACCCAATTTACCGAAAACTTTTGGAAGTCTTTTCAGAGGTGTTTGGGATCACAAATGAAGTTGAGTACAACTTTTCACCCTCAAACAGATGGACAAGCAAAACATACCATCCAAACACTTGAAGATATGCTACGAGCTTGTGTAATAGATTTTAAGGGCAACTGGGATGATCATTTACCTCTTATTGAGTTTGCCTACAATAATAGCTATCATTCAAGTATCAAAATGGCACCATATGAAGCTTTATATGAAAGAAAGTGTAGATCACCAATAGAATGGTTCGAAGTGGGTGAAATTCTTTTGTTCGGACCGGAACTTATTTATCAAGCCATAGAGAAGGTTAAAGTAATTCAGCAATGACTGAAAATAGCCCAAAGTTGACACAAGTCATATGCGGATAGTAGAAGAAGAGGGCTAGAGTTTTCTATAGGTGATTGGGTATTTTTGAAGGTATCACCAATAAAAGGGGTAATGAGATTTGGAAAGAAAGGAAAGTTGAGTCCATGTTATATAGGCCCGTATAAGATCACTCGAAGGTTTCGACAAGTTGCATATGAATTAGAGCTACCCCAAGAGCTCTCATCAGTACATCCGGTATTTCATGTGTCAATGCTTCGAAAGTGCATCAGAGGTCTATCACATATCACTTCTACTGAGGATGTGCAAGTTTCGGAAGATCTTACCTATGAGGAAGTGCCTATTGCTATTCTAGATCGCCAAGTTAAGAAGATGAGAAATAAAGAGATAGCATCGGTGAAAGTACGTTGGAGAAATTATCAAAGGGAAGAGATTACATGGGAAGCTGAGGAAGAAATGAAATCTAAGTACCCTCATTTGTTCAAAGATGAAGAGGAAGTTCAAGAAACGGAGTTAGAACTTTAACAAGTAAGTTTTTTT
>NW_025880013.1:0-3180 GCF_002878395.1 Capsicum annuum
TTGAGTAGATCCTGGATAATGCTTTTGGCAGATGTGGAGCGAGAGCACGTGCCTGACGGCCCAGATTTTCATCACCTTGGTGAAGATACTTAGCATAAACATTAATCAAGGTTCTATAGAGCTGAAGTACTTCTCCCCTGGCCTCGATCATACTCTCATGGCAGTTTTGCACCCAATGCTGCGTAGTGCGGACGGTATTCTTTAGGTCTTCTTCTTGTTCATGAAGGTCATCGATCTGATAGTGAAGCGCTTGTCATTCGGTCATCCACTGATTTTTCTCAACTTCAAATTCCTTCTGAAAAGTCGTGAAGTGTCTCGCTATTTCTCTTTCCCGTTCCAAGGAAGCTTTTAGCTGAGCCCGAAGCTTTGACTATGTACTTGTCAGTGAGGCCTTCTCTTTCTCAAAATCACTCGATTGTTGCTCCATAGCACCGGTGGCAATATCCAGGTCTTCTTGTAGGGCATGCATGGCGACACGATTCTCTCTCTCAATCTCCTTACGAGCCGACCTAATTCTGGCCTCAACTCTCACCTCATGGTAAACCAATTCTTCTTTAGCCCTTTCCAAATCATTATTTAAGACGTGCAGAGTAGACCGATAGTTCTCTTCTACCTCTCGTTGAGCTTGCTTAATTCTGACTTCGATCTCTGCTTCTCAATCCACCGGCTCTCTGGCTGACCTTTCTGCATAGCTTTAGGAGGAGGCTGGTCATGAAACCATGGCAGATACCAATAGTCTACCTCGCCCTTGTCGCGGTCTACCACCATGTGATCGAAACCTGAAAGTACACATCCTCCCCAAATCTTAAGTATCTCAGTCTTCCTTAAAGGGATGTCAGGGAGGAATTCGTACATGAACTCTTTCATATCCTCGACTGGCGGTATATGCTGACGTCGACCAAATTGTCGTATGACTCTTAGTGGCACGTAGGGATGAACACCTCGGAGACCCATTAAGACGATGAAGGGTCGGAAAGTAGACATATATATCACCTCTTTTGAGGGGAACCAATGATAATTCCACACTATCTTGTCCGCCGTCAACCCTTCCAAGTACTCCTTCCAAGCTCTTATTCCTTCGGGAAAGTTTTGGTCCTCCATCCTCTTCTCATGGCCCTTGATATAATCATTCCACTCGACTCGAAAATCCACAATAAATGGATGGTAACGAATATGCTCGAGCATCCATAACTGCAATAGAATGTTACATCCTTCAAAATAGTCCGCTCCATTTTTGCACATCGTCAGGGCCCGATAAATGTCTGCCAAAATCATGGGTACGAGGGTGACCTTAGGATTCTTCTCAAAAGCGGTAATAAACGTAGCCAGATTGGTGCTGATTTTTCCTCCTCTCTTTGGAAATACCATGATTCCCAAAAAAGCCACTATGAATGCTTCAGAGCTGTGCTTTTTCCAGGTTTGGTAGCATCCCCCATTGTTAAGTTATGATTTAAACAACTCGAATCCCCTTTCCTGACCATATCTTTCGTATAAAAATTCTAGACGAACCCATCCATTTTCTAGGTAGCCTCCTATGTTCTTCTTTTTTATGCGCAATAGCTCGAAAAATCTTTCGGAAGTGACATGCTTCGGTATCATGGGCTCTCCTCGGTGAAGGTTCTTTCCCTTTCCAATAAATGCCCCTATTTCCTCAAGTGTGGGAGTAAGCTCAAAGTCGGAGAATCGGAATACGTTGTTTGAAGGATCCCAAAACTGTACCAAAGATTCTATCACATCTCTTCGTGTTTCAACATTCAATAGACTCCTTAAAAATCCCAAGTGTTTATATACTTCTCCCTCTCCATAGTCAGTCATATTGTTATACCATATCCGCAATAGCTTTGGAACTTTATCCAACACCATGAAATGGGGTACTTCATCATTCCTCGGCCTCTTGTCACTCCTTCCAACTGAGTTCATATTGCCCTATAGGATAATGATGGCAAATAAGAATTTTATTTTAAACCTCCTAAAGCAGGATAAAAATAATTTTCGAAAGAAGTTGACGAAACGACATGGAATAAGATTTCAAAATGAGTATAAGAAAATAATAGCTGACAAAACAGGAAGTATCCAAGTCTTCTAAAACATCCTAGAGTAGGGACAATAATTTGATGACGTTTGAAACAGACACATCAGAAATAATTAAATTATTAAACAAAATAATGGACCAAATTATTTAAAAAAAAGTGTTTGACAAAAATGGGCTCTATGATATTCCTAAGAAAGATTTTAAAAGCAAAGAAAACGGACATAACGAGACCACGACGTTAAAACGACTTAATCTTTACAAAAAAAAAATTCTATGTAAAATATTATATATTTTCTGAAATAAATCCTTAAAAATTTTTATTTAACCCCTTTTTCAGATCAATTAATTCACTTAAAAGCCGGTCAACATTCGATATGGCGTTTCCTATAATGCAACAAGTAGCACATAAAATGCACATGATGGTCTCAAAAGGTGACACCTGACCTAGACGGACCCGACCCCAGGGTCGAGCCCCACTAAGTCAAAAATGCACGTGATACAAATAAAACGCAGTCTATTAGGGATAGCCATGTCTAAGTTCCAGTTATGTTAGGTTTAACCTGGTGGAGTTAGGGATCTAGACTGTCAATGAAACGAGCGGACAACTCTAGTCGGCAAGGGACAACTTTACCGGTAGCAGGGCTTTCCAGCCTCACTGTTGGTCCCTTTCCGTCCTAAATCATGGGTGACTACAGAATCCTTCCCAGAAGCGTTGCCGCATCTCTGGTATCTCAAGCTCGAGAGCGTATACCGCATCTCCGAATAAACAGTATCTCAGAAGACTCAGATGAGTGCGCGAGAGAAAGACAGTTTATTTTGCAATTCAAATAATATCAAAGCGATAAACATGTAGGCAAAGAACACATTTAGGCCAACAATATACAATATCAAAATTAAATAAAGCCAAAAAAGTCAATATAAAAGCTCGAATTCTGGTTATATTCCCCAGCAGAGTCGCCATCTGTCACACCCCATTGTTTTTCACTGCATCCGACCCCACTAGGGAGTTGGTTTTAGAGAAAATGGGTTTTCCCAATTAAAGTGACGTTTTGAAAAGGGATTATTTTACTTACAGAGTCGCCACTTGGAATTGAGTTTGGGTGTTCCAAGTCACCTTATTGAATCCCTATTCAAAACGTCACTTTAAT
>NW_025880014.1:0-273 GCF_002878395.1 Capsicum annuum
ATAATTGCACCCTTGACTGTTCGTTCATACATTGGAAATTAGAAGCTGCATGAACGGAAACGGTCTACTTCTGCCTGATGCTAGCGTGCATCAAGTGAATTGCGCTAGAGATGTTATACATCTGATGAAACTTGGTGACGTGAACCGTGCTGTTGGCTCAACTGCCATGAACAACCGCAGTAGTCGCTCACACAGGTGAGGCTAAGCACTTTCAAAGTTACTTTACTCAATTCCAATTGACAGACCAACTTAATAGAGTTAAATAATGTTAAT
>NW_025880014.1:373-1528 GCF_002878395.1 Capsicum annuum
ATGCTAGCGTGCATCCAGTGAATTGCGCTAGAGATGTTATACATCTGATGAAACTTGGTGACGTGAACCGTGCTGTTGGCTCAACTGCCATGAACAACCGCAGTAGTCGCTCACACAGGTGAGGCTAAGCACTTTCAAAGTTACTTTACTCAATTCCAATTGACAGACCAACTTAATAGAGTTAAATAATGTTAATTTTCTTTACGTTGACGTGAAATACTTGCAGTGTGCTGACTGTACATGTGCATGGTGAAGATACATCTGGAAACATAATCCATAGTTGCCTACATTTGGTGGATCTTGCTGGTAGTGAACGAGTTGACAAGTCGGAAGTTACTGGCGACAGCCTCAAAGAGGCACAACATATTAACAAGTCTCTCTCTTGCTTGGGTGATGTGATCATAGCATTGGCACAGAAGAACTCCCACATCCCTTATAGAAACAGCAAACTCAGCTTACTCTTGCAGAACTCTTTAGGTTTGTGCAATTAGCTCGAGATTTCGCTCCTCCAGATATATGAACTTATATGGCTGGTCTAGACACCTATTTGGCCAACGTTTTGGATGAGTGTTTTCTTTTCTAATGCTTTTTATGGTGTGTTTCAGGTGGACATACGAAAACGTTGATGTTTGCTCATGTCAGTCCTGAAGGGGATTTCTTCGGAGAAACAATTAGTACTCTGAAGTTTGCACAGAGGGTTTTGAGTGTGGAACTTGGTGCAGCTCGTTTAAATAAAGAGAGCGTCGAAGTTTTAGAGCTCAAGGCAGAGGTAAAATACATCATTCTATGATATTGTATGGTTAAATGTTGGTTACAAGACAGAAGTTTGCAGAACGTTGGATAATGATTCATTACATGATTACTGTTCACATCGTTGCAGATCGAGACCCTCAAAAAGGCGTTGGCTAACAAGGAAGTACTAACTCCTCAAACTAACAAACCAAAGGAAGCATCAAGGATACCTTTCCAGAAGCCTAAAGCAACAGCTGAGCTTCAGGAAGGATATGATGTCACAAAATTGTATGATCAAGCGGGTAATGATAGTTTCATGAAGACTCCTCCGAGTCCACCTTTTGCTTTTAGAAGCCAGGATACTCCCCAAACTCTAGCTTCTGGTCTCAAATACCAGCAAGCTCCTCGGAGTCCAACTTCTGG
>NW_025880015.1:0-451 GCF_002878395.1 Capsicum annuum
TAAAATATTGTCTGAAAATCATAGTCAAAATTTGATATAGCAAAACTTTTTGGAAAGTTAATCTTTTTTGATAGAGGGACTATATAATAATTACTTAAAATGTTCTTTCACTTTTTTATCGGAAAACGAATATATAAACCCCCGAACTATAATAAATGATACGTGTATATCCTCCGTCATAGTCTAAGTACACATATGACCCTATCGTTAGTGTGAGGGGCATATACGTATCATTTCATTGACGGTAGAAGTATATGCATACTCAAAGTATGACGGAAGATATATACGTACCGTTTATCATAATTCGAGGGTATATTTGTCCCTTTTCCGTTTATGAGTCGATTAATAGGGATTAGGAGTCACTAAGGGATAGTAATCCTGTTGTGAAATCCATATTTATCATCTCCCACTTTCTTAATGAAAGTGGGAGATGATAAATATGGATTTCACA
>NW_025880015.1:551-2028 GCF_002878395.1 Capsicum annuum
AAAGTTAATCTTTTTTGATAGAGGGACTATATAATAATTACTTAAAATGTTCTTTCACTTTTTTATCGGAAAACGAATATATAAACCCCCGAACTATAATAAATGATACGTGTATACCCTCCGTCATAGTCTAAGTACACATATGCCCCTATCGTTAGTGTGAGGGGCATATACGTATCATTTCATTGACGGTAGAAGCATATGCATACTCAAAGTATGACGGAAGATATATACGTACCGTTTATCATAATTCGAGGGTATATTTGTCCCTTTTCCGTTTATGAGTCGATTAATAGGGATTAGGAGTCACTAAGGGATAGTAATCCTGTTGTGAAATCCATATTTATCATCTCCCACTTTCATTAAGAAAGAACTATACATTGAGTCAAACCATCGGGTCTTTAGTGCTCAACCTCAACATATTGGCAGTTCGGACAATTAGCTATAAAATCAGCAATGTTCTTTTTCATATTGTTCCACCAATAGACTTAGTTCAAATCACGATACATTTTATGGAACCTGGATGAACGGAATACTTGGAATAGTGTGCAATAATCCTCTCGTGGAGCCCATCAACATTCGAAATACACAACCTGCCTTGGTACCTCAAGATCCCATTCTTCCCTTTGTTCAAAGGCCAAAATCTTATGCTTGTTGACCCCATGCCCCCTCCCCCCATGAGGTCATTGCTTTTCTTCTCCTTTAACTTACTGATACTAAGGATGATTCAAATGCATTCTAAACAACCACACCACCATCTTCGGTGTCCAAGAGTCGGATTCCTAAATTTGCAAGTCGATGAATATCCCTTCTAATATTTTTCGTCATATACCAAACACATCTTAAAATCAATTTAAAAACAACAACAACAATAACATACCCAGTGTATTCCCACATAATGGAATTTGGGAAGGGTAGAGTGTACGTCGACTATACCACTACCTCAGGTGAAGTAGAGAGGTTGTTTTCGATAGACCTCCAACTTAGAACCGATAACAGTATAGCAATCACAAAACATAAATGCGTACAGTATGCAAAATAAACTAACCCATTATCCAGAAGATAATACTACAGCCACAAAATAATATTAAGAACTATATATCCGATATCATAGACATCACTCAACACTACGAACAAGAAACTTCAAACACTCATAAAGAACGCTCCCCTACTGTAACCAACGCACTCCCGTACTATAACCGACGCATCCTTCACACATTCCTATCAAGGGTCATGTCCTCCGTAAGCTGTAACTGCTCCATATAATGCCTAATCACCCCCTCCAATATTTCTTCAACCTACTTCTACCCCTCCTAAAACCATCAATAGCCAGTATCTCACACTTCCGCACTGGAACATCAGAGCCCCTCCTCATCACGTGCCGAACCAATATAATCGCACTTCTCGCATCTTGTTATCCACCAAAGCCACCTTCACCTTCTCTCGAATAATCTCGTTCCTCACCTTATCTTTCTTG
>NW_025880016.1:0-1769 GCF_002878395.1 Capsicum annuum
GAGTTTCATGTGGTGGCGGAGCCACGAATACCGGTGTGATTGGTGGCGCTGGCTGAGCAGCTGGTCTTGATTAAGGAGATGCCAAGGGCACACCAGAACTGCCAGGATAATAATGTCGCAGAGTGAATCCTAGCGCGTGCTCAGGTGATTCAGTAGGAGAAGAGAATTGTACCTGAGAGAGCGGTGGACAATTAGAGATATTCTCAAGACCTTCAGGGAGTGGAGGAGGAGGCATTCTGCTGGCCCATGCCCGGTGTAAATCTATCAATTATTTCCTGAGCCTTACTACCTCATCATTGTATTCAGAACTTTCTTCCCTGTAATCCTGATCCGGGTCAATGAGTGAATTTTCAATCTCCCTGCTAGCCATGGCGAGCTTTGCTTTGGATCTGGTGAAGTATGGGTGACTAGCCAGAGTGCTGCAAACCTACCACTGTTATCTGAAAGAACATGCTCATCAAAGACGACATCCGTTAGGATTAGGGCACACAATAAGCATGGGAACCACATTGGTAAAATTGTCTTAAATTCATGTTCATTTCTACCTGCTTTTGAGGGTAGCGAGGTCATTTTGACATCATCCCGATTTTTGTATACTTTTTTTTTATCTACACTTATTATCATTTTTCTTTCCCTCTTTTTTCTTTTTTTTTTCCTTTTTCGTATCAATCTCTGCTCTTTTTCTTTCTCTCGTTATCTACCTTTATTTTATTATTCTTTATGGCTTTTGTTTTTCTTTAAAAGGGGAAAAATAATGAAAATCAACAAAACAAAATGATTAGATCGAACCCAAAAGTAGGTTGCCTACGTATCATGTTGTACATAAATCAGATCTTGCGTAGTTCGGGCAGCATGTGCATAAACATTTTTTTTTTAGGAAAACGAAAATAAACAAACCAAGGAAATCGTAACATCAAAATATTTTGAAGAAAGAAAACAACAAAGCGTACAAAAATTTTGGACCACTTTAAACTAAGCAACAAATACGGAACCAAATTATATACCCCTAAGACGACATAGGTGAAATTACTAATAAAGACTCTAATACCAAAATAACTTGACTTTGACTTAAAACCGACACCACCCTACAATGATAGACACATAAAAGACTCAAACTGAATAAAGATAAGAAATGTTCTTTCAGACTGGTGCTCTGCGTGATGACCCTGGCTGATATGGACCGGCCTCTGAAATTCTCTTTCTCCCATTTAAGCTTTGTAGCATATCCTGTAAAGACACCCTGATGCTGAGGAAGAAGCTTCGGGCCCGTATTCCTGCCTCATGAGGAGTGCGCTTGGAAAGATTATTCTGACATCTTTCTATCATCTTGAACAAATCTGTTAACTGAACCCTCAGCGTTTCCACTTTGGACCCTACGCTTTTATCCTGATGGTCGTCTACTATGCATTCTTCCAGTATTCTCCCTCTAAGCTGCGCTGGTAAGGGTTGACTGATACCCCGAGGGATAGATTGAAGCTAGACCTCATATCCCTGAGTGTACCCCGGATTATCCAAACTTTCTTTGAGTGTGTCCACACCTAGCTTTGTTGCATACTTCCAAAACTGCTTGTACTTGCTCTCACCTAAGGCTTGGTCCTTGAAGTACTCAACATCCTTCAGAAGATCCACTGCTGGTGGCACGTCCTGCAGTCAACCCAACTGGCGCATCACCCTAGAAGGACTGTATGGTCTAGTGCAATTGAGCCCTAACATAACTAAAGGGAGCTGCGTCTGACAACCCAACAATATTATCTTCGATCGAAGCCACA
>NW_025880017.1:0-914 GCF_002878395.1 Capsicum annuum
GTGCTCAATAGTGCCGCCAAAACAGCCTTGCGACTTAATGCATCGGCCACAACGTTTGCCTTTCCCGATTTATACTCCAATGAGTAATCAAACTTCGCCAAGAAGTCTTGCCATCGAGCCTGCTTCGGCGATAGTTTCTTTTGTGATTGGAAGTAGCTGGTCGCTACATTATCCGTCTTGACGATGAAATGAGCTCCCAACAAATAATGACGCCATGTCCTTAGGCAATGGACGATGGCCGTCATCTCCCTTTCGTGGACTGTGTAGCGCCGCTCCGCATCATTCAATTTTCTGCTTTCAAACACTATCGGATGGCCCTCTTGCATTAGGACACCACCAATAGCAAAGTCAGATACATCCGTTTGCACCTCAAACAGTTTCGTGAAATCCGGTAAAGCCAAAACCGGTTCCTTGATGATGGCTGCCTTGAGGTTGTCGAATGCCCCTTGACACGAACTATTCCACTCCCAATCACGATTCTTCTTCAATAAATCCGTGAGAGGAGCAGCAATATCCGAGTATCCAAGAATAAATCTCCGGTAATAATTAGCCAGGCCAAGGAAGGACCTTAATTCGGGCACCTTCGTTGGAACCTCCCAATCCCGGATCGCCTCAACTTTGTCGCTATCCATTTGAATCTGCCCTTGGCTGATCGTATGGCCCAAGAATTGTACCTTTGGCTGTGCAAAAGTGCACTTCTCCCTTTTGACGCATAGCTCGTTTTCCTGTAGTACATTAAACACGATTTGAAGGTGTCTAACGTGCTCTTCCATTGAGCTACTATAAACAACAATGTCGTCCAAGTATATGACCACGAATTGATCCAAGTATGGCTGGAAGATCTTGTTCATTAGCGTGCAAAACGTAGCTGGTGCGTTGGTCAGTCCAAAAGGCATGACCAGCCACTCGTAGGA
>NW_025880017.1:1014-2967 GCF_002878395.1 Capsicum annuum
ATTAAACACGATTTGAAGGTGTCTAACGTGCTCTTCCATTGAGCTACTATAAACAACAATGTCGTCCAAGTATATGACCACGAATTGATCCAAGTATGGCTGGAAGATCTTGTTCATTAGCGTGCAAAACGTGGCTGGTGCATTGGTCAGTCCAAAAGGCATGACCAGCCACTCGTAGGACCCATAACGAGTCACACAAGTCGTCTTGGCTTCATCTCCTTCGGCTATGCGAACTTGATAATAGCCTTTCCTCAAATCCATCTTCGTGAACACTTTGGCTTGCCCCAGTCGATCAAACAACTCAGCTATCAAAGGAATGGGGTATTTGTTTTTCACTGTGACTTTGTTGAGAGCACGGTAATCAATACACAACCGCAACGTCCCTTCTTTCTTCTTTTGAAATAAGACCGGAGCTCCAAAGGGTGCCTTAGATGGTCGGATATGGCCAGATTCCAGCAGCTCCTTGAGTTGTTTTCTAAGTTCCTCAAGCTCCGGAGGCGACATCCGATACGGGGTCATAGCTGGTGGCTTTGCCCCAGGTACCAGCTCGATCTCGTGATCAACTTCCCTTCGTGGAGGTAACCGTTTGGGCAGCTCCTCCGGCATTACATCTTTGTTCTCTTCAAGAACACGTTGGACACATAAGGGTACTAATTCAGCTTCTTGGCAGCCAACGATCTCCATCAATGTCGCAAGAAAGGTTGGTTCTCCTTTTCTTGAAACCTTTAACAAGCTGCATCGCCGACAAACGTATGCCACTTTGAGCGACACGAATAAGTGGAACAATGCAAGAACCACCCTCATCGCAAATGGCTAGCTGGTTGAGACGTGGCGAAATAAACGTGTTAATCTCATACCAAAAATCCAGCCCCAATACAATATCAAAGACATCTATCGGAACAACCGAAAAATCCGTTTCTCCCTTCCAACCTCCCAAGTTAAGACTCACCCGAGGAGCGAGGCCATTGACATTGGTAGGGAGACAATTGACAGTCTTTAACATGGAATCACTGGTTACGAATGCAAGGTCAAGTTCTTTAGCCTTTTCTTCCTTAACAAAGTTATGCGTTGCTCCGGTGTCCACCATAATGCGGACTGCTCGGCCATTCACCTCTCCATCAACAAATAATGACTCTCGAGCTCTAACACTATACTTCTTTGCAGTAAGAGCAGCAAGCGTCATGTGGTTGAACAAAGCCATGTGGTTGAACAAACCAACGGCATATCCCTTTCCTTTCTTCGAATTGGCAGCTTGTGCTTCTTGCTTCCCGGAACTCCCGGCTTGCGCACTAGCTTGATCCTTCCGTGTTGCTGCAATCATGACTCCTAGCTTACTCAACGAAGGACAAGATCTCGCAAAGTGAGATGTATCCTCGCAAAGGTAGCAGCCGCTATCGCGGTTAGCTACACCTTTCTTCTTCTCCTCGTAGTTCTTGCGGAATGACGATGGCTGGTTGCGTTCGCCTTTGAACTCACGATTTTTGTTGGGAATAAACTTGTCTTTGCCCTTGTCCCCACGATCTCCCTTGGCAACAATGGGCTTGTTCCGACTATCCTTCGCCTTGGCATAATCGGCATGAAAATCAGTCAAGGATCCCGCCACTTTGATGGCCTCATCCATGGTCTTGACGTTGCGCCTCCTCAACTCTTGCTTGGCCCAATTTTGGAGGCTATCAAGAAAGAAGAATAGCAAATCCTCACTGCTGAAACTCGTCACAAGAAGTGAGAGCTTCGTAAACTCCCTCACGTAGTTATGAATAGAAGAAGTTTGTTTAAGTTCCCTCAACTTCCGTCGAGCTTCATCTACAACGTTTTGAGGGTAAAATTGCTCCTTCAACTCATCCTTAAATTGATCCCAATCAGCTATGGTGCAAAGACCTCTTTCCATGTCTACATTTTTCCTACACCACCACAACATTGCGACGTCACTGAAGTACATGGTTGCAATTCGGA
>NW_025880018.1:0-2500 GCF_002878395.1 Capsicum annuum
ATCGAAGAGTACCCCTTTCATACTAAGTGGTATGGGAAGTACAACTCATTGTCATGGGATATTGTTGACACAGTGCTGCCTTCAGAAACTGTCTTACATTGTCCCCTAGAAAGAATTAAGTGGGATGGTCTTGAGAAAATCTTGGAGAGCAAACATGATTTAATCAAACAAATTTTGGAGTATGCTCGAACAACACAGAACCTTGCACCTCCTTCGCAAGATGATGATACAGCTTATGTGAGCCTGATAATTGTTGAGAAACTTTATGTATCTCCTCAAGAATTCGAACCTACCAAATCCAGAATTGTTAAAAACCAATATGATGAGATTGGAGAAATAGTTTGGAGAGTTACTTATAAAGCAATCAAGGGATTGGGACAATCTAACGAACCATCTTTGTATGAAAAATTACAATGGATTAAAGCCCGTGAAGGGGATATAAAAGATGCTGTGAGGAACACAATAAATTGTTGGTGCATGCATTTTAATGAGAATTATGAAATGGAATTAGTATAGACTTTAACTGAGCAAGCTAGGAGAGAATTCATGTCGCTGCCTGCAGTAAGATCAAAAATGCAATCTTTGTAAAGCGTTCATCTTCCAGAAAACGAATGGACAGATGAATGTGTGATATGCAAGGAGAGTTACTCACCTAGATCTCAACAATACAGCTTGCGTTGCAGCCACAGTTTCCATTAAGGCTGCATCGAGACTTGGCTTCTTAAAAACCCAAATTGTCCCATGTGTCGTTACAAGTTGGCACCAACGGAGTCCAAATAGAAGTGATCTCTTTCTAGTAATTAAAATGTATTTTAAGATAGGTTAATTCTGTCAAAAATTTATCTTTTCTCTTATGGCAAAACAATTCTAGTTATTGAATTTATTAATAGAATCTTGGCACCTTTTTACTCAAAAATCACACTAGCATATACTCACCATATATCATCATTATCCAAATAACAGGGGGAGGACAAAAAACAAAATAACAGAAAGGAACCTATTAAAGATTCCACACACACCGAGCACAAAATCTCTGAATTCACAGTAGAGCACACACACCTCAGGCCATGCACACTCACCATCGAACATGGTACACACCTAGATTGAAAAATCAGAATAAAAGTGAAAAATAAAATAAAATAGAGCGATTGTGAGAGAAAACTGAGTGATAGGGAGATAAAGATAGAGATCGAAGGAAAAATAGTGAATTTAGGGAGAAGTGATTTCTGAACGCGAGAGAGAGGAGAAAGAGGGAAAACGACCCTTGGTTTGGTTTTCCGGCGATGTACTCACTGGATTCACTATCGGAAATACACTGCCAGCCACCCTCATCCCTGTTTTTGGCTGATTCTACCGGAAAACCCCTCCGTCCAACTGTCCAGGTCAGTTTCGACGAAACAGTTCGAAAAGAAACTAACCAAAACCCATGATGTAGACTCGTTCCCGTCCATTTCCACCGGAAAACGACCACGATAGCGAAACGCTCGTTTGGGTTGCTCGAAGATTACTTTAGTGTTGGGTTTTATTCAATTCACGATTTCGGAGTCGAGGCTTTGTCGTTCGAGGTATTCCAGTCGAAGCTCCAATCAAAATTTTAACGGATTGAAATAAAAATCGAGGCCCAATTCTATTCACTCTCTTTTATTTCATTGTTTTGTCATATTTGATACATTGAATTGAATGTTTGATGTTGAGTTCTCCTTTGGTGATGGATAGGTGCTTGTGTTGATGCGTCGTTCATTTACTTGGATTATGTGATGAAATGGTACCTCGTTTGAGAATTATAATGGATTGTTTTGGGGCGAGAATTGCAATAATCGATAAAAAGTGAATATTGTCGTATTTTCATTCATTGTTGATGTTTAATGTGGTAGTATCATGCTTTAAGTCGAAACGGGTAGGCAAACGATAAGGAGTAGGCGAATTTTTAGGAATTGTGGAATATTGAATGCTTGAAACATGTGTTGAATGGCTTGGTTTTATTGCTTTTTGGATCAAATGTATCATTTGGCCGGGGAATGCCTCAAGGTATTTGTGTTTATTCGCCGGGGAATGCACCGAAATATTTTTACCCGAAGGACATTTCATGACGGAGGCCCGAGGCATCGGGTAGAGCATCAGTCTAAAATTAGTTTAGAATAGGATTTACATTTTCGCATTTTTGTATCTTTTGGACTGTATAATTTGGACTGGACATTATTTTGGTTTTGAATTTTGTTAGGTTTGTTTTGTTTTGTTTTTTTTGGTGTGTTTATGTGGTTTGTACATTTTATAGTGTCCAAATTAGCCGATACATTCCACCGAGCGACCGTGGTCGAACCGCGAGATCAAGGGGTGCCTAACACCTTTCCCTCGGTCAACAGAATTCCTTAGCCGGAATCTCTGTTTGTAAACCAGTCTCAAAGAGTCACAACCGTTTTGAAAAGGATTTCCAACGGTGACTTGGCACACCGAATTATGACAAGTGGTGACTCCGAGTTTTGAATATAAAAAGTCCTTT
>NW_025880018.1:2600-3414 GCF_002878395.1 Capsicum annuum
AAATATTTTTTTACCCGGAGGACGTTCGTGACGAAGGCCCGAGGCGTCGGGTAGAGCATCAGTCTAAAATTAGTTTAGAATAGGATTTATATTTTTGCATTTTTCTATCTTTTGGATTGTATAATTTGGACTGGACATTATTTTGGTTTTGAATTTTGTTAGATTTGTTTTGTTTTGTTTGTTTTGTTTGTTTATATGGTTTGTACATTTTATTGTGTCCAATTAGCCGATACATTTCACCGAGTGACCGTGGTCGAACCACGGGATCAAGGGGTGCCTAACACCTTTCCCTTGGTCAACAAAATTCCTTAGCAGCAATCTTTGTTCGCAAACCAGTCTTAAAGAGTCAAAACCATTTTGAAAAGGATTTCTGAAGGTGATTTGGCACACCAAATTATGCCAAGTGGCGACTCTGAGTTTTGAATATAAAAAGTCCTTTTCGAAACAAATCTCCATTTTTCACTTAATAATGAAAACCCTTTCAAACATAAAATCGAATCTTTTTGGTTAAAAAAGGGGTGTGACACCCGTTTAATCTTATAACCTTATATTAGTAAACAACCTTATTAACTTATAACCTTAATCTCTACCAAATATCTCATATCGTAGAATGTAGATCATTGTAAAGTACCAATGCATGGAACAACATCAACATGAGCTATTAGGCCTTTGTCAAGTTTGCCAACAGTTTTAGTTGTTCATTTTACTGTTTGTTTTTACATTTGTACTGTAGAATATTTGTTGTCTGCTATTCACAACGATCCTACATCTATTAATTTCAAGTCATCTTCAACTTTCTGTCGTGTATTGAGTT
>NW_025880019.1:0-2368 GCF_002878395.1 Capsicum annuum
GATGAAGATGCCAACTCCATTCCTACGCCTCTCGCTCCCAGAGTACCACAGCTTGTAACCATCCACATCCCTAGCCTTAGACCCTACCCACTTGGTCTCTTGGACACACGCAATGTTGATCCTCCTCTTCCTAAGAATCTTCACAAGCTCTATGGACTTACCCTGAAGGGTCCCTATATTCCAAGACCCAACCTTCAGCCTACCGTCGCTATCCACACGCCCTCCACTACCCCCCCGCGGCCAAACCTTGGCCTCACTCCCACTCCCGCCCTCTCCTCATCCCCCGCCCCCACCACGGATCCACGCCCCAACCCCCTCGGACATGACCCTATCCACCCATTACCGCCCACAGCCACAACTACACGAAAGTATAGGAAAATATAAAGATATACACGGTGGTAGTATCAAAGCAGCAGCAAGGGAATACAAGGCTCACACAAATTCAAAGGAATACTCCCGAAACAATAGTGTAAAAAGAAGGGTGAAACTACTGAAGAAGTGCCAAGGACGAACACTAAAAATAGATGTTATTGATGTGGAGCAAAGGGACACTGGTCGTATATCTGTCGTACGCCAAAGCATCTGGTGAAGCTCTATCAGGTGTCCCTTAAGAAAACAGATAATGACTTTGAGACAAACTTTATCTCTGAAGATAATGTTGAGCTCATGAATTTAGATGCCTCAAATTTCTTTACAATTCCCTAAGGATGTGTTAATCATCCTGTAGATGATGAATATGAAATAGTCTCATTGTTTTACTTTCCTGTTAAGTTGTATTAGTTTACATTTCTGTTAATAATATCTCACTAATCTTGTAAATAAATGAAGTTTGTGTAATACGTTATGTGCTAGTAATATTATAATATTTACTTTGTTTATTTTTTCATCTTGAAGAATATATTAATACTCCTAAAGTAGAAAATCAGAAATTTATTCTTGAAGTAGTAAATCTGAAATTAAAGATATGATAGAGAAAATTCTCTAAAACTATATGTATACCTCGATTTGCTTCTGAAGTAGCAAAATATTAACAAAGGTCCTAAGATATCATAGTTTGATATGCTTTAGGCACGTTGTAATAATTATATTTCATTCTCGAAGAATAAAACTTTTGATAAATTGTTAATTATCTTTCATTCTCAAGGAATGAGAATTTTTTATAAATGTTACAACTAAAAATTCATTCTCCGAGGTAAATGTGATATTTAGTAAGGTATATAAATGTGCAGTTGACTGTGAAAATCATATTTAGGAGGGGGAGAAAGAATTATTCTAAAATTTGCTCCCGAAGTAGTAAGTCTGACATTTATCTTAAATCTACTCCTGAAATAATAGAAACTTGAAAGTTACTCCTAGAGTAGTAAATCTGATATTTACTCCTGAAGTAGTAAATCTGATATTTACTCCCAACGTAGTAAGATTGTGCAATAGTAAAATCTTGCAAACTACTCTTGAAGTAGTAGACCTTTTACTCTAGTAAATAACTTATGCCATGATAAATTTAGAGTTTACTAATTTAAATAAATTTATTTATTGCATGAATGATTTTATCATCCTGAAGATGAGCATATTGAGTTTGAGACATACAATAAAGAACTAGAAAATTCTTCAAGAACTATTACTTGTTCTCATGATAAGTTAATTGAACCAGTTAATGTTGGCACTGAATTCCCTAAATTCTGAAAAAACGTAAAAGGTGAATAAGGGCCTATTCACCCATCATTTAATATGATGCATCCATAAGATGGTCACATGTACTTTTATTGTCAACCTGCAGTTTGACCTTCATAAAGTTGCCTTCTCAATTAAATTGAGTCAAGAGCATAATTTTTAGATAATGTAGTCAAGACAATTGATCTTAATAATGGCGGTTATACTCAAGTTGGTTTAGCATTGAATGCCTCATATAAATAGCTAAATCATTGCTTATAAGAACAGAGATAAGCGGTATTGATCTGAAATATATATTGCATACAATAACACTTGTGTATTGGACCAATAAATTATGATCAACTCTTGCCTCTCAATTGGTTCAAAGTCAGGAACCATATGTTTTTCATATAATAGCTTTTCGACGTGAGGTATGTAATTAATAAATATACCATGATTCACAAAGATGGATTCTCCAAAGTAGATTGGAGTATATGTGAGTTTTTCTAACATAAGGGAGAGATAATTAAAGTATTCCGCATTGTTAATTGAGACAAATATTTTAAAACGTAAGAATCTATGTAACGTTAAAAGTATTAAATTGTCTTTTATAAACTCGAAATAATTTTATTTATTCGAAGCACTATTTATTCTTAATAAATAAAATAAATAAATAAATAAATAAAATAAATGAATAAAAATAAAAATTAATTAATTT
>NW_025880020.1:0-500 GCF_002878395.1 Capsicum annuum
CTAGTTCAAGAAGCACAAGAAGATGCCTGTGCAACCCTCCTCTATCATATAGCTAGACATTTTGTAGGAGAACCAAAACTCTTCCAAGATCGAAGTCTAGAAATCCTTAACAACCTGCGTTGCAAAAACCTTGCAGATTTCAGATGGTACAAAGATACCTTCCTGATTAAGGTTATGATTAGACCCGACTGCAATAATGATTTTTGGAAGGAAAGATTCATCAGTGGTCTTCCCCCATTGTTTGCAGATAAGGTCAGGACAAAACTTAAGGATAGATTTGAGGGTCAAATCCCATACAACATTCTTACCTATGGAGACTTAGTAAGTTTCATCACCACTACGGGTATAGAACTCTGTACAGACCTTAAGCTTAAACAACAACTTAAGCAAAATCACAAATACGGTCTGACAACTTTCTGCCAAGATTATGGCTTTACTGACCTTCATGATAGCAAGAGGCATAAAAGAACGCCCCCAAAACGCCATAAAAGGCCTTACCC
>NW_025880020.1:600-4696 GCF_002878395.1 Capsicum annuum
TGTACTTGCTCCCGAAAGATCATCAACGTCATTACAGACAAATCGAAAGAAATTTTGTTCGACATCATCGAACACATTAATGACGAAGAGCTTCGAAATAAATATCTCCAAGAGCTCAAACGTCTTGTGCTTTCTTCCGATGAAGGCACATCCAAACCAAAACCGATTATTCAGCCTTTCTCCATGACTAGGGTTATGGCTAAATTTAATCCCCCTTCGGAACCCTCTATAGCAGACTTGAAGGGAGAAATCTCCACTTTAAAAGGGGAAATCAAAAATCTTAAGCTCCGACTTGATCAGGTAGAATTACATGTTCTAACGGAACAAGTCCTACAAACAGCTTCACCAAAATCTCTCCCTCCTACATCTCCACCCCATGATATCAGCGTTCCAACTGATCATCTCCAAGAACCAATTTCCTTCCCTGGAGAAGACATTTCGGCCATTCCCTCTACCTCTACAACAGTAGCTGCCATCAAGGCCTACAGTGAACACATCGTGGTAAAAATCGTTATAAACGGAGACTTTGTGATAAACAAAGTAGCACTTTTCGACACCGGTGCCGACAGTAATTGCATTGTCAAAGGCCTCATACCTACTCGCTACCTCCAGAAGAGTACATCAAGATTATACTCAGCCACCGGCGAAAAAATGCGAATTGATCATCAACTTCGCAAGGCCTATGTCTGTAATAATGGTGTATGCCTTATCAATGACTTTGTCATTACTGAAGATATCACCGAAGATATCATTCTCGGCATCCCTTTTGTCAATCAGATCAGACCTTATCAAAGTTCCTACGATGGTATTTGTACGACTTTGCTAGATACTGAACTCTTTTTCCCCTTACTTCGTCCGCTCTCTTCTAACGAACAGCAGCGTATCAAAGACGAAACTATCTTCCGAATTAATCGTCTCTCTTCCCACCTTCACTATCTGCAAAGTGATGTTCAGGTCAAACGTATTGAGCAAACTTTAAAAACCCCGGAGATGGTTAGCAAGATATCCATTCTCCAGAAGAAGTTCGAAAACGAGATTTGCTCTGAATTGCCAAACGCTTTTTGGGAACGCAAGAAACACCTCGTAGAACTTCCCTACATCTCTGGCTTTGATGAACAAAACATCCCAACCAAAGCCAGGCCTATCCAAATGAATCACGAGATGATGGAAATCTGTAAAAAAGAAATCAACCACCTTCTCGAGAAAGGAATCATTAGACCTTCCAATTCTCCTTGGAGTTGTTCAGCATTCTATGTTAACAATAGTGCTGAAAAGGAACGAGGAACTCCTCGGCTTGTAATAAATTATAAGCCTCTGAATGCTGTACTGCAATGGATCTGACATCCAATCCCTAATAAAAGGGATCTGCTTAAAAGGACCTATAAAGCCAACCTCTACAGCAAATTCGATATGAAGTCAGGTTTCTGGCAAATCCAAATTGCTGAAAAGGATAAATATAAGACAGCCTTCAATGTCCCTTTCGGACACTACGAATGGAATGTCTTGCCCTTTGGACTGAAAAATGCTCCCTCTGAGTTCCAGAATATTATGAATAACATTTTTAATGATTATTCCTATATGACTATCATTTATATTGATGATGTATTAATCTTTTCAGAAAACATCGATTCTCATTTTAAACATCTCAATACTTTCTTTAAGATTGTAAAACTAAATGGCTTGGTTGTAAGCGCTAGAAAAATGAAGCTTTTTCAAACTTCTATCCGCTTTTTAGGTCATGATTTGCATCAAGGGAGTCAAAAACCCATTTGTAGAGCAATAGAATTCTCTACCAAATTCCCCAACGAGATTACTGATAAAACTCAACTCCAAAGGTTCTTAGGAAGCCTTAATTATGTTGCTGATTTTATCCCCAATATTAGGCAGGTCTGTGAACCTCTATACCAGCGTCTTAAGAAAAATCCTGTTCCCTGGAGTCCAGCCCAAACTGATGCAGTCATAAAGATTAAATCTTTAGTTAGAAATCTCCCTTGTCTAGGTATCCCCAATCCAGAAGCCTTCATGATTGTAGAAACTGATGCTTCAGATATAGGATATGGAGGTATCCTCAAACAAAAGGTAGATGGAAAATCCTCAGAACAATTAGTTTGTTTCACCTCAGGGGTATGGAATCCTGCCCAGAAGAATTACAGTACTGTCAAGAAAGAAGTTCTATCTATAGTGCTATGTATCACTAAATTTCAAGATGACCTTATTAATAAGGAATTTCTTCTTAGGGTCGATTGTAAATCTGCCAAAGAGATTTTACAAAAAGATGTCAAAAACCTTGTTTCCAAACAAATATTTGCTAGATGGCAGGCTCTCCTATCTAGCTTTGATTTTCAAATCGAATTTATAAAAGGAGAACATAACTCCCTTCCCGATTTTCTAACAAGAGAATTTCTGCAGGGCCATGAGACCCACAATCCTAGGGGCAAGCCCCAAACAGGAACAATCTAAAATGGCAAGACCATTTGACACCCCGGCAGCAACCTTAAACCCATTGAGGCCAACGGTCCCACAACGACTAACACTCAAAACGGAAGTACAATCTCAGAATAGGTATTCTGCACTGACGGAACTACAATTTCCTAAACTCTCCCCACCACTACCATCCAAATTGGTAGACCTCAAAACCAACCAACCCTTAGAAAAGGGATCATCTGCCACTTCGTCTTCGGTTCAGACCAAGCAAAGCTATGCAATGAAGGCCCCAGAGACCTTCGCCCAAGCAGTCAATCCTGCGATAGCCAAACCAACACCACCCTCTCCCTCTAAAGAAGAATTTAAATTTATCACTACCAATGTCATGCCAATCCTCGCCCTAGACAAGGCCTATGAAGGATACCCCCTCAATCAGCTGGCAAAACCAGTATATACTAATAACAACTTCGTAGATACAGAAGATCCCCTCAAAACCAGAAGATATTATGAGGCCATATTGGTGGATACTGATTTTATTGAAGTAGAACATTCTATGGATGAACGCAATCCAGATTACATCAGCTACTCTAAGTTTACAATCAAGAGGGTATTAACCCCTTTTAATTGGTTTGTAGATCATCTACACACCCCTATTGCCTTGTCCATGCCACATAGGCCTCAAACTTACAATTGGTATGACTATAAGTCAGCCTGGTTTAATTTCTTATTCGTCCGCCCAGGACATACGTGGTTCGTTAAATACTGTCCTGCCATGGTAGATGCCATTATCCCAAGATGGTTTTACGAATGGTGGACTTGTTATGGAGGAACTAAGGAAGTACTTCCTCAGCAATTTCTCAATCGACTTCCAGACTTCGTAGTCAAAGAAGGATGCTCCACCCTACCAGAGCACATTCAAATGTGCAAATTTTTTATTAAAAAACGGATCTCTTATATTATCTCCTGGAACTTCTCAAAAGCAGAACAGCACAGGATTCAATATTTCTCTAAAGAAATCAAGCTTAAGGGCTGGACCCCCAAGACTCCATCAACTAAAGCAACTCCTGATAAAGGAAAAATCACAGCAGCCACCTCAAGTTCTTCTATAAACAAGAAGGCATTAAAGGAAAAATTACAACGGGCTCTAGCAGATTTAGACAGCCAAGACGCCTCTACAAATGCTGAAGATTTACTCCAGCTAATTGCAGAAGCTTCATCTACAGGAAGCAGTGAAGACAATGGCGATATGCTTAATCCAAAAGGAATAGCTATGGCCTACCTCGATCCCTATGAGGAATAGGAAACCAACCTTTCTTAAGAGATAGAGGTTCAAAGAACCGGAATTATCTCTAAGATAGGAACGTCACTATTCTTGATTGGAATCAAGGGACCCCATCTTGTCCCCTAATGAAGACAGCTACTTTTGCTTTATCAAAAGCAAAACCCACTACTTTTGCTTTATCAAAAGCAGAACCCATTACTTTTGCTTTATCAAAAGCAGAACCCACTACTTTTACTTTATCAAAAGATAAGCATTACCAATTGTCGGCAAAATCTGAGCCGTCCAGATGTTGTTATCTCTTTAATTGTAAAGTCTATTTAAAGACTTAGATTTTCCCAGAGATGGCATTCAGAAATTTCCCATCTAAGAAATTCTCTCTGCCCAGTCTCT
>NW_025880021.1:0-3690 GCF_002878395.1 Capsicum annuum
AGTGGGCAGGTGGAGGTTTCAAATCGGGAAATCAAGCTGATCCTTGCTAAGACTGTGAATGCCAGCAGGAAAGATTGGTCCAGGAAGTTGGACGATGCCTTATGGGCATATAGGACCGCGTTTAAAACACCAATTGCCATGTCACCATACCAACTAGTTTATGGAAAGGCTTGTCACTTGCCAATTGAGCTAGAACATAAAGCAATGTGGGCACTAAAGCAGCTTAACCTGAAATGGGATGATGCTATAGATATGAGATTGGGACAGCTGAATGAGATGGATGAATTCTTTCTAAATGCATATGAAAGAGCAGATCTTTACAAGAAAAGGATGAAAAAAACACCATGATTGGAGGATTGTCCAACGCAGCTTTCAGAAAGGCGATTTGGTACTTCTGTTCAACTCCAGACTGAAGCTATTTCCAGGTAAGTTGAAGTCTAAATGGTCTGGTCCATTCAGAATTAGTCAAGTTTACTCATCTGGAGTAGTGGAGTTAGAAAACAATGATGGTGGTGTCTTTAAGGTGAATGGCCAAAGAGTGAAGCTATATATCGGTCCAACCGACTCGATAAAATGTATAGCCACCATATATCTCGATGAAGTCTGAGTACTCGAGATAACTATGTCGTGCCGCGACAATAAATCAAGCGCTACATGGGAGGCAACCCATTATTTTTAATCATTTTTGTTTTACTAGGAGTTTGTTTTTGATAAATAAAAAATCAAAAAGAAAAGTTGAGCCACGACCAAAACTAAGGCGCTTGGTGGGAGGAAACCTATCCTTCTAATCATTTTTGTTGTTTTTGATTAAGTGTAGGTGAATGAAGTACAAAGGAGGAAATTAGTACCAAATTTTGATTTGAAAGTGAGTCATGTCAATGGTGGTAAGTCTAGGAATGATGGAACAATACAGGTAAGTGGGAATGGTCAAATGTGTAAGGCTCAACGAGAGGTTAGGCGCCGCCTATGCCAACATAGGCAGTAGGTTAGGCGCCGCCTACTTATGTTTTTTTGCCTACTAACCCATTTATGAATGGACCAAACCGACCCATGGCTCATCCTTTAAAAATATCCTCTACCCATAAACACCACTAAAGTTTTCTTAAACTAAGTGCCGCCCAACCTTGCCCTCTCCAAGTTTTTCTCTTTTCTCATCTAATCCTGCAGGCTCACCTTCCCGATTCACCACACCAAGTAAGTTGTTCTTTCATGTTCCGTAGTTGTTTCAGTGCTACGCTTATAATGGTTAACTAGATTTTGTAGTAGTGCTTGGTGATAAGAATATGGTTGGATTGTTATGATTTTTGAAGAATACATCTCATTGTGTAAAAGGATTCTTGTGGGTATTCTTGATTTTACTCCGGCATGTATTGATTGGTATTCACTGTCATAATTTTTTTTATGGAGTTGAAATTTTGAAGTTAATGCATAATTTTGGGAGTTGTAAGCTTGACTATTTGAATGACTCATTCATCAATGTAATGATCATGATTGACCACAAGCATAAGATTGTGTGATTGTTTCTATGCTATAGCATGATAAGATTTCTATATGGTAGTCTTGTTCAAAGATTGCATTGCTCCAATGAAATAAAGTTGGAAATGGTAGTCAAGATTATATGACCATTGTGTGCTGCTTCTCTATATCAAACTGAGAAATTGTTATATAAAGTGAAAGGTTGAAAGTGTGACTGCGCTAATAATGTTGTTGGCACATACTACCTAAATGTATGTCGATGAAGTCTGAGTAATCGACATCACTCACTCAATTAGTTTGTGCAAATGAATTAAGTGTGGGGTGGTGCCATCACTATTTTCTTTTTCGATTATAGTGGATTTTACGAAATGAAACTAACATGACCCTATTATGATCTCAGGTAACATGGCTCCGAAAGGACTACAGGGAAAGGAGAAAGCATCCACCTCACAAAAGGGTCAAAAACGATCAAGAAAGGACCAGGCTGATTCCTCCTCTCATCAAGTGCCTCGACACACTTTTGGGATTAAATGGGTTCTGGAGGAGGAAGGGAAGGAATGGTATAGAAACAATAAAGTGAAGAAATATGTACATGTGGATTTGATGCAGAAAGAAAGTTTAGCAAAGAACTACCCTCGCATTTTGGCAAAGATTATGGCACTAAATCTTGACTTTATCTTCCGAGACATGGGCGAATGTAATCTTGATTTGACTTGAGAGTTTTATGCCAACTGGTCCCCAAAGACTACAGGAAATGAAGTAAAGATTCGGGGGCAAGTCTTGCAATTGAACGCTGATTTCTTCAACTCTTTCCTGGGTACTCCAAGTATGGATCAATCACCACTCAAGGAGCTCTACCACAGACCTCCCTACAGAGCCATCAGACATACGTTGTGTGGATCAAGGTCCATGACCCGGTGGACTCGTCACAAAGATAATGGTCGTCACAATACTTACCCATATGCTTCTTTGAACAGAGAAGCTCGCATATGGTTAAGAATTAGTCAATTCCTACTTGATTCTTGGGACACAACACACTAAGGTCACGCATGATCGAGTCTTCCTGGTATATGCTCTAATGACGAATGTTCCCATCAATATTGGTGCAGTTATACGAACATCGATGTGAAAAGCAAGGTTGCAAAAAAGGTCTTATTTCAGCTTCGGCAACTTGTTGACTACAATTTTAAGAAAAGAGCAGATTGAGGAGGAGCCAGCAGACCATAAGTTGCCACATAACCCGAAGAAGGTAGATCTCACGAAAATCAAAGATCCAGAAACTGGTCAAGGCATCAACCTTACCACTGCTGAGAGACATGCTCGAGATGAGAGTTTTTTTTGCCATCTGTATGGCATGACTAGGTTTACTATGATGAATGGGGGTCGTGTGCCGAGTGATACAGAGCTTCGGCAGTTGGACTACGACTACCCGCTTAATAAGCATGCTCGAGCCATGTGTAGAGTGGGGGTAAATTTTGAGGAACCTCTAGATGATGATGTACCGATAGATGATGATCACCGACTGCTAGACTCTGATGTGGAGGACAACTCTGATGATGATTCTGACGTAGGGGGTATGACCCCGGATTTAGAGGAGGAGTCTGACTAACCAGGTTTTGCTTATTTATTTACATTGAGGGCAGTGTGTTCCGTCTAAGTGTGGGGTGCGGGTATATGTCTGCTGTATTGCGTACTGCTTGCCTGCATTTACTCTATAGTTGTTTTCATTTAGTCGTAGTTAGTTAGTTGTAATTAGTCAGATTTTTGCATGAAATTGTTCTTATAGGCGACATGACATTATAACAGGAGTTTGTGCTGAATCACTGCTATTGAAACATTTAGGCTCTAAGTGTGACTCATTCTGTGATAATTGCTTATGGTTTAATTCATTCATCTATTGGGTCAAGAATCTATAATGCTCCCAATTAAGTTGACCATGTGCTATGTGTGTGTAAGGTTATTGTATATTCTTTGTTGTGACTGATGCTAGAACTTGCCGTGTGTGTGTGTGAAGCGAAATAAAGATTGCGAGTTTAGGAGATGATTTAGGCATTTCTTTGGCAGCCCTGATTTTGTTTATCTTCTTTTTACCTACCTTTGTACATTGTCCTAGTGAACACCCTTTGAGCCTTTAGCTATTTTCTTTGGCAACCTCATATTTAGCCTAATCCATTTTTTTGAAAAGACCATAATTTGATCCAAAAGTTCCTAAGC
>NW_025880022.1:0-1159 GCF_002878395.1 Capsicum annuum
TCAATTTAGATCATTAAGATACATAATTATCCTTTTTCTATTTTATTCTTAATAGTAATTTTTTTGAAGCCTATATATAAACACTTTATTATAATAAGATGATGGCATATAAAAGGTTTGATTAATTGAGAGAAATTGTTCTTTTAGACATAAATAAGTAAGCACTTTTAAGATATAATTATACATATCCTTATGAGATTTAGGGAAAAAAAAAGAGGTTATTTCCGAGAGATTCTCTTCTTTTATCCGAACTTGGAATAGACAAGTTTATAGAAAATAATTTGAAAATTACATAGAAAGTTGATGTTAGAAGTGCAACATTTCATTTTTTTAGATGAAACTTTATTACTTCGATTGACCCATGTTAACTTGACACATTACTTAATTAAAAAATTAAATTTTTTGTTAGAAATACTCCATATCTTTTACAAAACTAATCTTACTAATATATGTTGCTTTTAAATCTAACTTTGTCTTAGCTAGCTTCACGTGGAATGTTTAAGAACACAAGATTAAATAACATTTTCGAACATTTGACATAACATTAATTTAAAATCCCAAGATTTAAAAAGTCTTTTTTATTTTATTGAAGTCAAAATCGGTCTCTTTCTTTCTTTTTATCAGAGCTACAGAGCAGAGGGTACATAGCTAGTGCTCCTCCTCTCTGTAATACTAGCTATTCTTCGCCTGTTAGCATGAAATGTTTTTAATTTTCTTTGTTTTTTCCGTGATGGTAAACTTTCATATAAGAGGTCATATAATGTTGTTTCGACACATAGCTAACTTGTTTTTCCAGGTAGGAAGACACCTTAGACTCAAATAAATTGCGAGGCAAAATGTTCTGTTTTGTAGTGTAAATGCAGTGTGCTTCGGGAGATGAGGTACTGTGCAGTAATTTTCTGTCAGTGTTATATCACACAACTAATTTCAGAATCACATTGCATAATATTTTCAACTTTTTCAGATTGTAGGAAGCCCACGCTTAATGGAATCCATTGCCAGTAGTAGTTATAAGAAAAGTTTGAAGAGGTGGCTTTTCATTGACAAAAGGGTTGGTTTAAACAGTCGCTACTTCTAAACATCCACTACTATAAAATGTCTAGTTAACAAAACTATTGGTAACTATTTAATTTTTTCATGTCGCTTCTAACTCCTTCAG
>NW_025880022.1:1259-2055 GCF_002878395.1 Capsicum annuum
TAATATCCTGCTCTCTTTTAAGTTGAACTTTTCCTTATTATTTTGTAGATAGTTTAGCTATATTCTTCTTCTGAATTTTCATGTTAATTTAATATTTTTTTGGTGTTCACTTACTTTAGTGTAGTTGAACGTGCGGATCGAAAATATTGCAACACCATAGAGAGAAATTTAGAACAAAAACTGATATTTGTTATTGATGATCCTTTATTGCACAGATTCCCTATTTATATGAAAATGGAATACACTATGAATACAATTGTAACTACTTTTAACTGATTTGAGAATGAACAGTGACAGTAAAAACTGTCTAACTAATTAGCAGTTATAACTACTTTCTTGAACTGGTTGCTAAGGTGGACTGACTTCTTTTAATCTCCCTTTCCACCTATTTATGTCTTTCAATCTTTATTTCATGTATCATCTTCTTGGTGTTAACTACTTAGTGTTGTTTCCTCATAGCCACCTCTTTGTTAACTTGGCTGACGCGCCTGGAGTTTTCCAATTTCTACTTTCATTTGCACCTATAAAATGAACGACGATTCTGTAAATGCTATATTTGATCAGTATTGGGTTTTAACTGAAACTTAAAATTCATTTTACTTACAAGAATCCGGCACGCTCCCTCCTTCAAGTGAAGATCTTCTCGACATGGTTGGTAGTGGGATGCCAGTTAAGGATTGTCTTCTCAGTGTCCTTGCATTAGATGTCGTTGATGACTTCTCCTTATTTTCGCAACTAAAAGGCGATAATGGGGCTGCTGCTTCAGTCCTTTTCTGTTGGTTCCTGTAAATTTTCA
>NW_025880023.1:0-1178 GCF_002878395.1 Capsicum annuum
TTCCTGGCACGCCTCATTCGATTTTTCGTAAATAGCACGCCCGGACCTCGTGCCCACCCCCAAAACCGTGGGCTATAGGACAAAGATTTGGCCCAAAAATGCCCCATTCATGTCGTTTCACTCGTTTGTTCACCCAAATGTCGACAAAAAATTAAACGGACCATACTTGGATGATCTCCAACCACCCTGGCATGCCCCGATCAATTTTTGGCCTGCAGCACACCTGAACCCCTGGCCCACCCACAAAACTGATGGCTATAGCACACTGATTTGGCCCAAAAATGCCCCGTTCAAGCCGTTTCGCCCGTTTGTCCACCCAAATTGCTACAAAAAATTAAACGGACCACACTGGGATAATCCCTAACCTCCCTGGCATGTCCCGATTGATTTTTATCCCACAGCACGCCAGACCCCGAGCCCACCCCCAAAATCATGAGCTATAATACATCGATTTAGATAGAAAATACCCCGTTTGCATTGTTTCACCTGTTTTTCTATCTAAATGGCCACAAAAAATTAAAGGGACCATACTGGGATGATCCTTAACCTCCCTGGCACGCCTTGATCGATTTTTCGCTCACAGAACGTCCGGACTCCGAGCCCACCCCAAAAACGTGGGCTATAGCACATTGATTTGGCCTAAAAATGCCCCGTTCACGCGGTTTTGCCTGTTTGTCCACCGAAGTGGCCACGATAAATTAAATGGACAAAACTGGGATGATCCTCTACCTCCCTGGCACACCTCGACCCATTTTCGGCCCACAGCATACCTAAACCCTAGGCCCACCCCCAAAATCGTGGTCTATAGCACAACGATTTCACCCGAAAATGCCCTGTTCAAGCCGTTTCACCCATTTATCCACCGAAATGGCCACAAAAAATTAATCGGACCACACTGGGATGATCCCTACCTCCCTAGCATGCCCCAATCAATTTTCAGCCCACAGCACGCCTGGACATCGGGCCCACCCTCTAAATCGTGGGCTATAGAACACCGATTTGGCCTGAAAATGTCCCGTTTGCACCGTTTTGCCCGTTTGTCCACCGAAATAGCCACGAAAAATTAAACGGACCACACTGGGATGATCCGCAACCACCCTGGCAGGCCCCGGCCAAATTTTGGGCCATGGAACGCCCTGGCCTACCCCCAAAACCTTGGGCTATTGCATACCGATTAG
>NW_025880024.1:0-1253 GCF_002878395.1 Capsicum annuum
TTCTACACTTAAGTCTAACTCTTTTCCTTTTATTTTGTCAAATATATTATTATCAAATATTATTTTTTGATTTGTTCCTTCTTTATTTAAATATTCTTCCTTTGTTATTATTTTTATATCTTCTTCAGTTATTTGGTTCATTTTTATATCTTTTTCAGTCATTTGATTCATTTAATTCACTATCTATTTCATTGTCTGTTTCATCCTCCGAAATTTCATATATACTATCTTCACTTTCTAATTCATAATCTATATAATCTACCTGCATATATTCTGTATTTTCTATTTTTATTTCTGATATTTGTTTATTTTTTGGGTTTTTGAGTAATTTACAATCTCTAGCTAAATGTCCTAGTTTTCCACAATTGTAACAAGTACATTTTTTTATAGATTTCTTTTTTCTATATGGTCTTTTATATTTATAATTTTTTACATAATATCTTTTTCCTGGTTTCTTATATTTATATTTTGATTTTTTATATTTGTTATATTTCTTATGTCTTTTTATTTTCTTATAATATCTTTCTTCACATCCAAATTGAGGTGCTATTTTATCTTTACAACATGCTAAATTTCTTATTAATGTTTTTTTCATTTTTATTTCTTCTCTATATTTTTCACATAGATTTCTATACCATTGTTGTAAAAATTTTATTCTTGCTCCTAGGGTATCTACTATTTTTACTTCATCCCAATTCTTTATTATTTTTGAACTAAATGGTTCAGGTAATTTACTAAAATATATTTTTCTTATTTCTTTACTTTCTTCTATATTATATGTTCCATTATAATAATATTCTTTAAATGCGCATCTATATTCATCTATATAACACATATTACATATTACTAATTTTAACATTAAAATTAAATTCTTATTCGTATCTTACTCTTTATTTTGCTCTTCTTCTTCTGTTGTTATACTACTAAATTCTTCTCTTATAGCTATTTCATATTTTTTCAATATTTTTGTTGGTAGTATTTTAATAGATATTGATGTTTCTTCAGTTTTATTATCAGATCTTAGTACTTTTTTACTTGCTTTGGTTAGGTTTAAAAATCATAATTTTACTGTTCCTATTAATGTCTTTTCTATATATTCTGGTGTGTTTGTTGTATCTATTTTATTATCTAATAATTATTTTGACATGTATCCTACCCATAGTTATATTGTTTTATTTGTGTCTATTACACAGTCTAAATCTAAAAAGTTGTAATTAATTATTTGTTTTGGTGTCCATTTATTATATTCATCC
>NW_025880025.1:0-8079 GCF_002878395.1 Capsicum annuum
GCTTATTCATGCTATAACTTTAGATGACCAACAATACCAATTAAAGGATCGTGCATTCGACATAATCGCATTGAAAATTACCACATGAGCACTACTTCCACGAAATGGCATAACAATAATCACACAAAGATAACCCCCTAAAGCCATCATAGATCACTACAGAAAATAAAGCCCAGCATCATTCGTAATAGACATTAAAATAGTGACTAGTCCTATAGAGAGAAAGGGGGATGAAACAGAGAATGATGAGTTTAAGAGAAAAGGGTATATTCACCTCCTCTGGGGCAGAAAACAGAACGACGAGCTATCAGCAAACTTGTCGCTATTAGAATTTTGCAACGTCGACCACCAACAGAGCGTCCCTTTGCTTTTTCCTCTTAGAGATTTTGAAACCCCCCAGATTTTCAAACTAAATATTTTCAACCCTCAGCTTTTCTAAAAATATTTCGAACCCACCTTTTCCTCTAAAACTTCCAACTCAAAAGGGAAAGAAGAGGAGAAAAAAGATGAAAGAAATCCTCATTTTTCCACTCAACCCTTTTGTAGAAAGACTTCTAGGGTTTCTTTTGGGGCTCTCCCCGATCGAAAAATCCCCCCTGTTTCCTATCCCAGAATTTTCAACCCTAATTTTTTTTGGCACAAAGAACGAAGGTTCCCTTATATAGGATATGAATAGGGTATTTGAAATTCAAATCTTTCTACAGCTTGGATTCTCATCTGCCACGTACCCATTTTGGATTTTCCCCCGAAGTTAAAAAAGAAGGTGGACCAATTAGATTAGGGCAAATTTTTCCTCAAAGCCAATGGAAACCAGCTGAGTATGTACGAAATCGTACCAATAATCCCAAAATTTCAGAGTTGGACGTTAGAGGAGGACACCTAGCTCGTTTCTAGAAGGTTCGAGGGTCTTCTCGTACGGGATCTCATTAAGAAGACTACAAAGGGTTGGTTACGGGTTATTGGTTGATGTTGTTTGTTGATGTTGAATATGGGGTCTTTGTGAAGAAGAAGGGATAAGGAGGATTATTGATGTAGGCTAAACCGGGTTGGGTTGTGAGAAAATGTGCTGCTGGGTGTAGTTGAATAGGGTGGGTTGCTGTTTAATATGGCCTGAGTTAAAAATAAATGGGGGTAGAAATTGGTAATTTAAAAAAATGGCTGAATTAAATTAATTTATGGCCAATTTCACTTAAATATTAACCAAATTGGATATCAATTTGATCAATTGCATTGCAATTGTGATCAACTCGATTTCAATTATCATCAAATTTAATAAATTAACTAAAATTAATTGAGATTTGATACGAATTAATACCTTATTTAATCTTGAGTTTCTTGATTCGGTAAAATTAAACAAACATTTATGTAAATAAATTATTTTTGAGAGCAAATTATATTTAAATCAAGATTTTAATCTTTTAAAATTATTTTCAAGATTATCCTTATTTAAAATTCGATATTGATTAGAATGTTCATTTAAATGACATCATTTATAAAATCTCGTACATTTAAATACGAAAATATATAATTATCACTTAAATAACAAATTTATCCTAAATACATATTTTAAAATGCATTTATTTGGAAAAACTTATTGTTGTGATTTTATTTGAAAATAGAAGAAACTCAAGATTTAACATAGTTGTGGAGGGTAAAAATTAGGTGTCAACAACTGCCTCCTCCCTTTGATTAAGGTGGATGCAAGTAACCCTGGGCAAAGGGAGGTTGACGCTCCTAATTTTTATCCTACCACAAATTTGAATCTGAAAGAGGTTATTTTTTCACGCGAGTTTCATGGAGTTATGGCCGAACCTCGGTATCAAGTTTCCTACATATCTCAGGTTACATGAGAATTTAGGCCACTTGTAGTTCATAAAGCTTGATTTTAAGCACAAAGAAAATTCACCAACTATCACAATTTTAGAGTTTTTAGTTAAAACGAGAAGCTGGGAAATAAAGGGATTTGGGGGAAGTTGGAATGCAGTTGAGTTTTCTACACAGAGCCCAGCCTACATATCCCCAAGATTTCAGGGAATCAGATTGCTGGTAGTTAGACTCAATTGATAAAAAAGATAAGTCTTTTATTTCAGACCAGCTTTGGCTCGGAATGAGTGACAAGTTGATCAAGTTTCGGAAAAGAGGCTTGTAACCACTTAACCATGAATGTGAGATACTTTACATCCATAGGAAAGAACTTACCTGGATATAATTTCCAAAACTCTAAGTGTGTTGCCACCCGAATTTGAAAGAGAAAGTTCCCCTCGGTATGATTTAAGAAAATATTTTAGAGGTAAAGCTGAGACCAGAACATCCAAAAATATTCACATGACTTCTAATAGAGGCGTGGTTAGATGGTGGTGGTGATCATCATTTAGCTCGCATCTAGAGAGTTTGACATCCTTCTCCAGACTATGTCCCTTTTTGCTACTAAAAAAGAGTTCCACATTGTGCTGCTTCCTATTTGAAGTCGTCCGCACCTATGGTTTTGATTTGAGATTTTCATCCTCTCGGATGATCTCGACAATTCTTTAAGCAAAAAGTGTTAGTGCTAAACATAATTCATGAAAGAGGTATGTAATCTTTTACCATATCTTCACGTGAGTTGTGGACTGAAAAGTGGAGTCATCTCTTCATGTACCTATTTGGAATGAAATAACTGGAAATAACAAACACAACAACCCTCTTGGTTGTTTTATAATTATGATATTTGTCAGTTGAATATTTCTTCAAAGTAGGGTGGCCCTTTTGGACACCGGCGATACTTTATGCAGAACGGTCCCTACAACCGTGTAATCTTGTGTTGGAGTGGAAACCCTTTTAGTTACCTATATCACTTGTTGTGTGTGGAATGATAACCTCTCCGGTTATAGCCGATGATCGATTTATAAGTTTTTCTTAAATTGTCAATCTTTGGATAATCTTGCGTATTATTTGATTGTTGGATACGAGGCGACTTACTGATATCCTTTGAATTGCTAGGTTTTAGGTAATCCTACACATTATCTGACTTTGGATGAGAGATGACTTACAGATATCCCTCCAATTGCTAGCTTTCAAGTGTTCCTGCACATCATCTGACCTTGGATACAATATGACTTATAGATAATCCCTCAAATTGTTAGTCTTTAGGAAATCCTGCGCATAATTGATCTTCGATATGATGTGGCTTATAGAGAACCCTTGGACGTATCAATTTGATAATCTTGCATATTCTTCGGTAAGGAATTAGTTGCGACTTATGGATAACATTTGAACTATCGATTTTTGGGCGATCTTGCATACTATCTGGTTAGGATGTTGTTGTGGCTTGCGGATAACCTACAGGCTATCAACTCATAGGTGATCTTGCACACTATTCTATTTCAAATAATATGACTTTTATATGACCCTCAAATTGTTAATTTCCAGGAAACCTTATATATCATTCATCCTTAGATAGCGACTTAAAGACATCCCTTCAAATTGTGTGCTCCTGATATATTCAGATGCTGATTCATGAAAAGATGATGATATCCTTGATGCCAGCGTTGTGTCTAGCGCGTCAACAGATATATTGAATGCTAATGATATCCTAGATGCCAGCGTTGTGTCTAGCGTGTCAATAGATATTGAATGATGATGATATCCTCGACACCAGTATTGTGTCTAGCACATCAACTGTTATTGAATGAGGATGATATCCTCGATGCCAACATTGTGTCTAGAGCGTCAACAGATATTGAATGATGATGATATCCTCGATGCCAACGTTGTGTCTGGAGCATCAATAGATATATTAAATGCTGATGATATCCTTGACGCCAGCGTTGTGTCTAGCGCATCAACAGATATATGAATAACCTTCTTGGGCGATGGTATGAGATGGCCCTCTCAGCAATGATATGCAATGGCCCTTGCGACAATGATATGTGATGGCCCTTGCGGCAATGATATGCAATGGCTCTTACAGCAATGATATGTAATGGCTCTTACGGCAAGGATATGCAATGGCCCTTGAGGCAATGATATACAATGACCCTTGCGGAAATGATATGAAATGACCCTTGCGGCAATGATATGAAATGGCCTTTGCGGCAATGATATCCAATGGCCCTTGCGGCAATGATATGCAATGGCCCTCTTGGCAAATTTTAAAATAATTTTACTTGACTTTATTTGTCAGCGTCTTGCTTTCTACGTGTACTTGCACTCAAGGTAGATGATTAGTAGACAAAAAGTCACTTTTGCTAGCGACTATTTTTAGGAAACTTCTAAATACAATATTTGTAAAGAAGATAAAACGCCTTTGTTTGTGTTCCATGATCTCAAAAAATGAGGAGGACAAATCAAAAGGTCTTCATAAATGGGTATTAAACCCATTTTTAGGGCTACCCTAAAATACCGTTCTTGAGCATTGCTACTCTGGTGTGGCTCCCGATTTGCTTGGGATTTTTTAAAAAAGACTCTCATTTTTGTGTATTGATCCCTGCATCCACAGAAAAATGATTAGTTTGAATGAAATTACTCCGTGTTTACCTCCTTCGATCCTTGATTTTCTCCTCTCCATCTTTTAGGTGCTTAGTCATGCTGGGACCTCAATCCCTGACTCTCCGTCCCAATTGATGTCTAGGCAAATACTAATTAAAAGATTTATGAAGATTTTTGAAAGTAGTCTTAAATTTTAGAAAATAGTTTTGAAAGATTCTATAAAACTTTAGAAAATCTCTGCCAGTCATGTTGTGCTAGTCCAGCAACCATCTTTCTCTTGATTCTGACAATGTTCGACATTTGACGGAGGATTGCTAGGGATTCAGCATTATCGAGGCTCTCTACTAGAAGTTTTATAAAGGATGGAGATTCAATCTTCCTAGATTTTATCACAGGTGGTGATTCTCCAATCTCAACTTCGACCTCTAGTACTAGGAAATTTGAAATATATTTCAATATATTAGTGGAAATTTTGAGGACCTCCTCAAAATTTTTGTCCCATTTTAAAGTAGTTTGAGATGATATCATCTCAAGTGGATCTGAAGTCTTTGTTGGTCTTCATTCTCTTCGTTGATCTTCTCTTATAAATTTTTGAGATTCTTTCTCAAAAATTCTGCCCCAGTTTCCATTTCCTGGGGTTATATGACCGAGCCGTTGGGGTGCCTACGTATCTCGTTGAAGCAGGAATCAGGTCAAATATAGTTCAGGACTATGCTAGGGATATATATAAAAAAATCTAATGGGTTGACCAAAGCCAACATAGGCCGTCTACGTATCCCTTTTGTTGGGAATTTAGGTCATCACGTAGTTCATACATAAAGAAAAATGATAAATTATCCTAAGGGGTTGACCGAAGCCAACATAGGCTGCCTAAGTATCCTTTTTTTGGGAATTTAGGTCAAACGTAGTTCGTACATAGAGGGAAAGGATTCTAGGCAATTACATACTAGAAAACAACATTACTACCAAAGCGATTACAAGTAAATTAACTAAAGAAACACAAAAACTAGAACATCCTTCAAACATAATATCTCTTTACCGCATTAGAATTGATTGGTTTTGTCCACTCTATGCCATCCGTCTCAGACAAAATCAGAGCTCCTCCAGATCGTACCTTGCGAACTATGTATGGCCCTTGCCAGTTTGGAGAGAACTTGCCCTTGTACTCCTCTTGGTGAGGGAATATTCATTTGAGATCCAGTTGTCCCACTTCAAATGTTCGAAATCTCACCTTTTTGTTAATGACACAAATCATCTTGTATTAATACAGCTGACCATGACATACAACGACCATTCTCTTTTCATCAATCAACATGAGTTGTTCATAGCGAGCATGAACCCATTCTTCGTTACTTAGTCTGGCTTCTTGGATAATCCTTAGGGAAGGTATTTCAACTTCAGTAGGTATCACCGCTTCATTTCCATAAACCAATAGAAATCGGGTTGCCTCGGTAGAGGTTCAAACCGTCGTGCGATACTCTAGCAAGGCGAAGGTAACATCTTATGCCATGATCTATCATTTTTGACCATCTTTCTCAGGATCTTCTTAATATTTTTATTGGCAGCTTCCACGGCTACATTCATTTGAGGACGGTATGCAGTCAAGTTGCGATGCATGATTTTGAACTGATCACAAATTTCATTCATCAAGTGACTATTCAAGTTGGCCCCATTATCTGTAATGATTGATTTTGACACTCTGAATCGGCAAATCAGGTTATTCTTGATGAAATCTGCAACTATTTTCTTAGTGACGGCTCTGTATGAAGTAGCTTCAACCCATTTAGTAAAGTAATCAATGGCAACCAAAATAAACCTATGCCCATTCGATGCTGATGGTTCTATCGGTTTGATAACATCCATACCCCAAGCTACAAAAGGCCAAGGGGAACTTATCGCATAAAGCTCATGTGGAGGCAAGCGAATCAGATCTCTGTGTATATGACATTTTGGATATTTCTGTACATACTTACTACAATCATTTTCCATAGTCATCCAGAAGTAACTGGTTCTCAGAATCTTTCTGGCAAGGGCAAACCCATCCATGTGGGGACCACAAACTCTAGCGTGTACCTCTTTTATCAATTTATTGGCTTCCGCAGCATCGACGCATCTTAGGAATCCCAAATCAGGAGTTCTCCTAAAAATAAATTCCCCACTTGGAAAGTAATTCTTTGCCAAATGCTGATACAAGTACGACCAAGAGGATGGACGTGAATGAGTGCGTAATAAATCCGTCCAAGGAAGTGCACAAGTGAAGTGTAAAGGAGGGCCTAAACACACCAAAATCATCCCACTTCTTACACTTGATGGGCACCTCACCCTTGAGGGGGTTTATGGATATTTCACACTATTTTTGTAATATCTATAAATAGAACCTTTTAGGGTTTCATTCATTAGAGTTTGATGATAATGAATGTTGTATAACATTGAAAGACAAGTCCTCTCTCCTTGAGGCACAAATCCGAAACTTGTAACTAGGGTGGAATCACTAGTGTTGCATTCTTGCTTAGAACGTTGGGTGCTAGAGAAGGTTGAGGTCTCTCTTGTACTCACCAAAGAGAGTAGGTGTTCCTATTATCATTGTATTAAGGGTCTAGGTGCTTGAATACACTTAGGTTCTTAGTTCATGAGATAGTGTATGTCACTCTATCTATCCTTTCTATTCTTGCAATCTTGTAATGTTTGTATCTCGTATTGTACCTATTTGTGTTGTTGTTATTCCCATTGTTAAGTTCATCTTGTTCTTCATTCTCATATTGTTAATTTAGTTTGTTATTCGCTTAAAATAGGTGTTAATCACCTCATTACATTGTGTTTTTGTTATAGATCTTGAGTCCGATAGGGGTCACTCAAAGTGTCCTTGGTTCTCTTGAACTTGTGGACTATTTTGAGTGTGTGTTTTGTGTGTTCTTGGTCAATCTCGTATCATTTGGTATTAGAGATTGTGGTTGATTTTGTTCTAACAAAATCAATCTTGGGATTACTAGAAAAATCAAAAAAGAAAAAAAGAAGAAGTGTTGTTCTTGTTCTTGTTCATGGCTGAGAAACTTGTAGCGTTCTTGTTGTAGTCTTGGCCAAAATTTATGGAGTCTAGGTCTAGAATTTCTTTGTTGTTATTGTTGTTTCTTGATTCACTAACACTAAAGGTATCTGGATCTATATTTGAGCTTAAAAACTTGTTAAAGTTGTGTTGTGAACAAAGCCCTAGACTAAAATTTGTGGAGGTTGGAGTGGGCGTTGAAGGTGTTGTTATTGTTGTTCCTGAAAATTTGTTGTGTTCTTGTTTTTTTCATCACTTCTCTTATCTTGACCAACTTAAAGTAGTTAATAGATCTAGAAAAGGTAAATACAAAGTTGGAAGACTTGTTGGTGAAAGGACTAGCTCACATCACTCTTGACTTGACAACAACTTTTTCAACCACTTTCCTTGTTTCTAGGAGCCTTGTTTTGTGGAAACTAGTACAAGTCTAATCTCACCTTTTTGAGTTTTTCCCTCCAAATACTAATTGTCTTCCATTCCAAAAGTATAAGGACTAAAAATTCCAAGAATGGTGATTAAAAATTGTGTGGATCCGTGATCAATTAGGGGGTGACATGTCACCAATTACT
>NW_025880026.1:0-453 GCF_002878395.1 Capsicum annuum
TTACTTAACGCTGGTTATAAGGTTAAACGGTGGTCGTTAAGGTTATAAGGTTGTTTACTAATATAAGGTTATAAGGTTAAGCGGTGGCTGTTAAGTTTATAAGGTTGTTTACTTAACGGTGGTTATAAGGTTTAACGGTGGTCTCTAAGATTATAAAATTAAACGGTGGCTGTTAAGGTTATACGGCTGTTTACTAATATAAGGTTATAGGTTAAATGGTGGTCGTTAAGATTATAAGATTGTTTACTAATATAAGTTTGTTTACTTAACGGTGGTTATACTGTTAAACATTGGCCTTTAAGGTTATCAGGTTATAAGTTTAAACGGTTACCGTTAAGGTTATAACGTTATAAGGTTATTAGGTTAAACGGTGGCCGTTACAGTTATAAGGTTGTTTACTAATATAAGGTTATAAGGTTAAACGGTGGCCGTTAAGGTTATAAGGATGTTTAC
>NW_025880026.1:553-3554 GCF_002878395.1 Capsicum annuum
ATTAGGCTTTAAACGGTGGCCGTATAGATTAGCAGGTTTCTCTCGAAAAATAAAACTATAACCTTTATGCAACAGGAAGAGAATATACATGGTCTCAACAAATCTTCAAATGTAAGATCTAGTACTTTCAACTCCAGAAACAAAGTGGAAAACAAAATAGTGCTAACCCAGGGTCTTCTCCTCGTCTAAGAGCATGTTCAACTTCAGAGTCACCAGTGTGATTGCGAAACCAATCCTGAAAATTATGATAAATGTTATGCCTAAAGAATTAAATAAATCCAAAAAACAAAATTTCTTATAAGACAAAAGAGTTTACCCTCAGGCGACCAACAAAAATCTGAATGACAGAAGCACCAGCTTGACAAAAGCTAAGAAGTCGAGACAAAAGTTTCTAATAGACTTAGGTTAGAAAAGGAAATTCCAAGCATTCACCCGCAAGATATATTGCATGTGGACTTTGAATGGAATTGGAAGTGGCAAGGTTTTGATCGCTTTTACTGCTGTTCTTAGCTTTGGATCTAGTAGCACCTGCAAATGAAAAAGTGTTAGTGCCTGTTGACCCTGTTAGAGAAAAAAGTTGCTAAGGAACCTCTGGTGCGACTTGTAGGGGATTGAATTTCACTTTCATCAATTACTGAATCAGTTACCTCACTGGAAGCATGAGAATTTGATTCCGGCTCAGCACATACTGATTCTGCAGGGGAACATTCTGTTTCCGCTTCCGTTGATGGATCAGTGACTTTTGAATCTGTTACATGATCTAGAAAATAAATTTACAGAACATTCAAGAGAACCAAATAATGCATTGTTGCCCGCCCCTTCCTATCATAGATCATCAGAAATGCAGCAGATACAACAATCTGCACCATGTTTGCACATTGACTTTGAAAGTTTTCTCAATCCATTTTACCTCTAGCCTCTTTATATATTTCCAGCTCTCTCGCCAAATAACTTGAGAGCCTTCTTATCAGTATCTACATCTTAAGTGTACCAAATTATGAAAACCCCCATCATATGGATTTTTAAAAAGAATAGTAGTGATGGATCAACTATCGATATAAGGTACTACGACATGATGTCTTGTAACAGCTACTACCTCCTCTACATTGTTTTTAAATTCTTTCGCAGGAATTAAAACATAAATGAACCATATAACTCATACAGACAAGCATGAAGCTCTGTTGCCCTCCGTCATAAAAGTTTCAAAATGAGAACCTTTTAATTAAAACATGAAATAGTAATAGCTGAAAGAACGGGCAATTGACTTGGAGAAAATTACCTTCTGTAATTTCAGATTCATCAATTTCGTCTTATTCTTCTTTTTGAGCCACCGTGATGCTCTCCATGCTGTCCACTTTCTGTTGATGGCTTTGAGCATTCTTGGCAGTGTCACACCCCTTTTTTTACTCCGAAAAGATTCGATTTTACACTTCGAAAGCGTTTTTATTATCAAAGTGACAAAAAATGAAAATTTGTTTCAAAAAGGATTATTTATATTCAAACCTTAGAGTCGCCACTTGGCATAATCCGATGTGCCAAGTCACCTTTGGAAAACCCTTTACAAAATGATTTTGACTTTGTAAAACTGATCCGCGAACAGAGATTCCGACTAAGGAATTCTGTTGACCGAGGGGAAGGTGTTAGGCACCCCTTGGTCCCGTGGTTCGACCATGGTCGCTTAGTGGAGAGTATCGGCTAATTAGACACCACAAATGTATAAACCACACAACGAACATAAACAAACATCAAATAAAAATCCAAAAACAAAAATAATAATGTCCAGTCCAATTATTACAACCCGAAATGAACAAAAAAGGTATTGAAAAATAAACCTACGCTAACCTACACTAATCCTAAACTACGATCTAATGCCTTACCCGATACTGCGGGCCTTCATCACGGACGTCCTCCGAAGACATAATACATCGGGGCATTCCCCGATGAATCAATACAAATCCTTCGGGGCATTCCCCGACCCAATGAATACAATAGATCCCAATGCATAAATTGAAACCACTCCACAAACATTTCATCATTTCAAAAATCACAGATCCTAAACTTTGCCTACCCAACCTACTTTTGCCAATCCATTGTTGGCCTAAAAATGATGCTATTGGATTTATAACTTGATATTTATTGCGAACGAAACATAACATCAATAAACTCAAAGGTAATCCAAATTCATCTTATCAACCTTGCAATTCCCATCCCCAATTTCTTACTCAATCACATGATTAACATATGCTTCGACTATTAATTCATAATAATATTTCAGCAATCCACAATCAATAATATTTGACATTCATCATTCACCTCACGCATAAGATAAGGAGAAAGTCGAGACAACAATAATCAACCACTCATCATAATAAAAATGAACTAAGAATAAGAATAAGATGAGAAGATGACCTTAAATTGGGGCTTTCATTCGACCAACTTGAACTGACAGAAGACCTGGGACCAATGAACCACAACTGACAGACCTCAAACTCAAACTCCCAAATCAAATAATACCAGTTTGAACCACAATGACCCCCAAAACCTAACTCGAACAGAAGTCCAAAATGCGTGGGAATATTCTAACCCAAAAATATGAGAAACCCTGAAAAATCTAGTTGCCGGAACTTCGTGAACACAGACAGCAGCACGAATAGTTGGAAAAGGATTGGATTTCTGATGAATTTTAATGTTTTCTAAACGGAATCGCCTGAAAAAGATCAGAAACAGTGATCTCCGGTGAAAAGATCGCCAGCTAACTCGAACCCACCGGATTCTCATATCTCTCACTGTTTAGAACCCTCTCCCACTCACTACTGTCTCTCCATCACTCACCCTTCACTATGTATGGTGTTTGTGATTTTTGCGTTAATCGTGTACGGAGAAGAATGTGTTGTGTGCGTATTCAGTGAAGTGTGGGTGTGGTTTCTAGTTCTTGCGTGCATTTCTGGAAGAAACAAAGAATTGGAAGAAGACGTATGTGTGTCTATTGGTGAATCCGTAT
>NW_025880027.1:0-1582 GCF_002878395.1 Capsicum annuum
CACTTTAATCCGAAAGAATTTTTGGAGGAATATCAATGCAACACTCTCTTTTGTTTGATTTTTTTATGCTTTTTTTCCCTTTCCAGTTTTAAGCAAATTTCAAGCTTCCCAGTTTTTTTGTTTAAACAAACCATAAGAATATTAAAAAAAATATAGATATATATAAAATAAATCAATAAAGAAAAAAAAATCTGAACTATTAAATGAAAACCTCATACGTTTGAGTTTCTCCTCATAAAATTTAAAAATTCAATTTATTTTATGTTCTTTTTCAGTTTCTCTCTCCTTTTTTAGATATTATTAATTTCTAGACACTTTATAATTTGTGTTTTATAATTTTTAGAAGTTTTAAATTGAGTCAATATGATTACGAATTTTTTCAAACCTAAAACTCCTTCAACGTCTAGTTCTGCTTTGTCGTGGTTTCTATTGTCTATTAATCTTTCCAACGAATCGAACACGATAAAGTGTACACAAATTTAGGTCTTAAAGTAAACCTTGCAGAAAGAAAATCAATTTTAGAATATCCTTCAGATGTACGTGATTATGAGTGAGGATATTATAAACAAAAAAACCTTGTCAACCAGGTAAATTTTAAAATTTTGAATTTCCGTAAGAGATTTTGGATAAATATCATGCCACTTTAATCCGAAAGAGTTTTTGGAGGAATATCAATGCAACACTCTCTTTTGTTTGATTTTTTTATGCTTTTTTTTCCCTTTCCAATTTTAAGCGAATTCCAGGCTTCCCAGTTTTTTTTTGTTTAAACAAACCATAAGAATATTAAATGAAAAAAAGAAAATATAAAATAAATGAATAAAGGAAAAAAAATCCTAACTATTAAATGAAAACTTCATACGTTTGAGTTTCTCCTCATAAAATCTAAAAATTCAATTTCTTTTATGTTCTTTTTCAGTTTCTCTCTTCTGTTTTAGATATTATTAATTTCTAGACACTTTATAATTTGTGTTTTATAATTTTTAGAAGTTTTAAATTGAGTCAATATGATTACGAATTTTTTCAAACCTAAAACTCCTTCAACGTCTAGTTCTGCTTTGTCGTGCTTTCTATTGTCTATTAATCTTTCCAAAGAATCGAAAACGGATAAAGTGTACACAAATTTAGGTCTTAAAGCAGACCTTACAGAAAGAAAATCAATTTCAGAATATCCTTCAGATGTACGTGATTATGTGAGTAGATATTATATACAAAAGAAACCTTGTGAACCAGGTAAATTTGAAAATTTTGAATTTTTCGTAAAGGATTTTGGAGGAATATCATGCCACTTTAATCTGAAAGAATTTTTGGAAGAATATCAATGCAACACTCTCTTTTGTTTTATTTTTTTATGCTTTTTTTTCCCTTTCCAGTTTTAAGCGAATTACAGGCTTCCCAGTTTTTTTTGTTTAAACAAACCATAAGAATATTAAATGAAAAAAAGAAAATATAAAATAAATGAATAAAGGAAAAAAAATCCTAACTATTAAATGAAAACTTCATACGTTTGAGTTTCTCCTCATAAAATCTAAAAATTCAATTTCTTTTATGTTCTTTTTCAGTTTCTCTCTTCTTTTTTAGATAT
>NW_025880028.1:0-1200 GCF_002878395.1 Capsicum annuum
CCACCCCAACTCCAACCCCCATTCAAAAAAATATTTAATTTTTTTAATAAATATTTCAAATATTCTTCTCACCCCAACCCCAACCCCTACTACCCCTCCAAAAAATATATTTAATTTTCTTTTTAAATAATCAAATTTTTTTGTTTCCCCCCCCCCCCTACCCCCCCCCCCCCCCTTCCCACCCCCCCCCCCCCCAAAAAAATTTTCTTAGCGCCCCCCCCCAAAAAAAGGATTTAATTTTTTTAATTTATTTTTTAAAGAAGTTTCAAAAAAAATTTTATAACCTATTTGTTCTCAGTATTTTTTGTTAAATATATACAAATATTTTTAGAAAATATTTTTTTACTTGCATAAAGAATACAAAAATATAAGTAAGAAATAACTTATTTTTTTGAAAATGTTTTCCTCCTCCATATCAACACATCCTAAAAAAGATATTTTCTACTCTATAAAGGATTAAAGTAAGATGAGAAAAAAGAATGTTACGAGGTTAGAAAAAAGAATCAAAAAATAAAAAAGTATAATGATATAAAGAAGAAGATAAAAGAGACTACTCAAGCTAATTTTATGAAATTTGAGATATCAATACTAATGTATTGACTATAAAGTGAAAATAGAAAGGCGGTAGGCCATTTTATGTCTCGTAGACCAAATTTGGGTCATTTGTTTTACAACTGGTGAGCCCACGTATCACTTCACAAGTTATCAACTAACCAAGGTATATTATTCCAACATCATATAAACATTTGGCTTGCTTATGATGCTTGTTGCAACCCTAACAATTGATTTTGTTCACGAAAAACTTATATTGTTTTTTCAAGTATCTTTCTAAAAAATACATTTTATCTTCAAATACTAATCATTCGTCCGTTGAAACTTAATCACACTTCAATACTTAATCGACCTCCTCAATCTTGGGGCCTAGACCAGTAGAACCAGCCGGAGGAGCATCATCATTATCCATAGGTGCACCTGCCTCACCACCAGCACCCTGCTATATCTTAACAATTATGGGACTGCATATGCTCTCCAGCTCCTACATCTTATCTTCAAACTCATCAGCTTCAGCAAGCTGGTTGTTATCAAGTAATGAAATTGACTGATCAATAGCATCCTCAATTTTTTCTTATCTTCTAGGCTAAGCTTAGAACCAATCTTCTCATCCTTTACGATGTTCCTCATGTTGTAGGCATAGTTCTC
>NW_025880029.1:0-573 GCF_002878395.1 Capsicum annuum
TAATTTGCCCGATCCAAAGAAGGACACGACAACGTGGCAACTCTACTGGGGACAGTAACTTAGGTTCTTACCTTAGCAGGCTTCCTTTAGAATTATTGTTTGGGAATATCGACTTTTTTTACATTATTTCATTTACTTATGTTCATATCCTGTTTTTTTTTTTGAAAGGACACATGTCAGATCCAAACTTCTGTTCCTTATTTATCTGATCAACACTGTATGATATTTTTTGCTTATTTGCATTCTCTTATTAAAACTTTGTTCGTACATACTTCACACACTGTGGTTCACGTGATGGGTGTCACACATTCCCCCAAAACCTTTTTTGAAATCCTTAGTTTTAGACTCAATATAATTGGGTAAGTGTTTCATCATGTAGTTATTCAGTCAACTCATAAATATCAAGCAAAAAAATTTTACTCTAGAAATAGGTCATGTTGCATACACCTTACACGGAATGGTCAAAGGCATTATTTTTGCAATTAGGAAGCCACCCTTTTGTCAAAGTTTATATAACCTAATGGTATACCTTTATGTGAATATTAATCAGAACATATCAAATATCCAGATAGT
>NW_025880029.1:673-7697 GCF_002878395.1 Capsicum annuum
TACCTTTATGTGAATATTAATCAGAACATATCAAATATCCAGATAGTTGTCTTAACTCCCGACAACCTGCAAATTGATAGCAGAACATTCGTACAGTGCACGGTGGTGAGATCGAAGAGCATCTGGGTACTTTGTTATCATTTATGAGGATTCAAGAAAATAAAACCTTATACTCTATTGTTTGAATTTTTCAATCCATCCACAGTGACTTTTAAATTCCTGGATTTTAAAGTCACTCCCAGTTTGAGGGGATTATTGAATTTGTTAAACTACCGCTCAGAGGGGAAATTGTCAGTATTCCCATCATCCAAAAGAAAAAAGATTTTCCAGGATCTTAGGGTTGGAAATTTTTCTATCATTGTGGAATGTGGAAGGAGGAAAATTGAAGATGTATTAACTTGTTAAAAGGTATGGTCATCTTAAAAGCTATGATGAATAGGAGATGGATTTTCTTGCACTCGTAGATAGTGGGTATATATGCAACTTACTATATTTGTGATGGGCTTATTGGGAACCATGGTCATCTCAATGATATTTTTTTGTATCGACATCAATATTTTGCCGATAATGATGATCCTCTTTATAGAGTAGCAGAGACTAGCCTTTACACATATAATTCTCGTTGAGGTATTTTGATCATTATCTGCATGCACTAGTGGGTATAGTTTATTTGGAGGCTACAACTTATTATTTTAAATCTTGGAAATAGAACACTTTTTTTATCATCATCCTCTAATGGACTAATACATTGACACACATAGTAGGATCTAGAACCATAAGGATCTTTTGAGGTATTAGACTTCGCCCACTGAAAAGAAAGAAAGAAACGTGTTTTTGACTAATCTTATTGGAGATTCCAACCAATGGAGGTATTCTTGGATGACATGATTAGACTTTTTCAAGACTAGAAAATTGTACTTATTGAGTTGATATGACTAGGATACATTCAGACGTATGCGCCTTTTTAAGTTCTATGATAGTTTGGTGTTGTCCAGGATATACCGCTATAGTCAGTCATGGTTCTACATAAGGATGGTTATGATGCCTTGATCCTACCAGTGCGAGTGATGAACTTGTAAACAGAATGGGATTATATGATTACACAGAGTATGGAAGGAGTGAGATGGTGAATGCCAAAATATTATGCTCGACATACAACTGTGATCCATAAGGCTCAACCAAGTCCAGATGGGTTAAGAGGGTTTACGAACATTCAATGGGTAGATTCAGTTAGAAAGAAATACTTCTTTGCATGGACCTTACCACGACTAAATATAATCAGATAGTTCCAGGTTCTATTGATTATCGCATACCTGTGATTGAATAAAATTCGAAAGAGCTAAAATAGAAAAAGGATGAGAATCTTGAAGAAGATCCTGAGGATAACTTGGAGGAAAAAATAGAGCAAGACCCAGAAGAGGATCCTGAAGAAGAGACCAAGGAAGATATATAAGAATACCCTAAGGAGGGTTTTGAAACTGACTCCAATATTTATGAACCTAAAGATGGAGGGATGACAGTTACAGACTTAGCTCTTTTGTATAAATCTGGTAGATCCCCAGAGTACCACCCAAGGTCACCCATGTCCTTGTTGTACTTTTGTATAAATCTGGTAGATCCCCAGAGTACCACCCAAGCTCTTTTATGTCCTTGTTGTACTTTTTTCTTTTTCCCCTTTTATCCACCAAAGAGTCATACAGCCAATCCCATTGTATGACTTTGCGGCCACCCATGTACTTTCAGTTCTCTTTAGGCTTCTATTACTCCATTTCATTATAACCTTTTGAAGCAATCTTTTGCTTAGTAAAAGTAATGTTTATTCCAAATCCAAATGTCAAACTAATTGTAATGTAGGCCCATCTCTAGCAAAAAGAGGCTCCATATTAAGACACATTATGTTAACGTTGTGAACTTGACGTATATATGTTACTTAGTTGTTACATCTTTTGATATCTCCCAAACTAACATGGTTTCCCTTGTTCTTTATTTTCATTTCTTTTTTTGTTCATAATTAATTCCTAAATAAAGAACGTTGATTTGTGTCGACTTGCAGACTGGCTGAATCATAATACAACCTTTGATCTAAAGGAGAAATAATGAAAGAATACAACAATGCCTTAATGGTACCTATAGATGGTGCAAAATGTTCCCAAAAGTTGATAGATATTCAAAACAATAAAATAATAAACAAATGGCTAAGATAGTGCAAGTAATTGAGATAAAAAAGGAAGAAATGTGCCAAGTGTGGGACTTGGCTATGCTTATAGCTGCTACCTTCCCAGCAATTTGAATTTCCAAAATTTGAACTACCTCCACTCACTCTTGCCAACTTAACAAATCCACCTATACAGAAACCATATGTTCCCACTTATGATAATGCGTCACTTGTTCCTCTACCCGCCGCCTGGGTTGCACCTGCTCTTTTAATATTTACTTAAAATTTTACCTTTCTAGTTCAACTAATAATGCAATGCATACCTGAGGTACACGTCACTTATGAGATTCCTATGCCACTGGTATATGCTACTAAAGCTCTAACTTTTCTAATATTTGTGGATGTCAAAGTCCCGTATGAGGTCTATCAACATGTGGGATTGGATAATGATGTCTAACTGAATGAACAAAGGTCATTAATAGCTTAACTCAAATGTCTGAAAAGGTCATATAAAAACATACAAGTCACCAGAGGAACCAGGAGCCTGGATTATGATGACTTATGCATCTATGCAGACATCGACTTGCCAATCGGATGTAAACCACCAAAGTTCAATGTATTTATCAGAAAGGGTCACTCTCGTACACACCTGAGAGCCTATTGCAATAAGATGGTCAGCATAGCAAGTAATAAGAAGTTGAGGATGAAGTTGTTCATTCGAAGTCTGTCAAGAGAAGCTTTGACATGGTACACTTATCAAAACCCTCATAAGTGGTATGATTGGTAGGAAATAGCTGAAGATTTCATGAGTTTCTTCAGGTTTAATATCAAAATCACCCCAAATATATTTTCATTGGCTAACATACAAATAATCCATCAGAGTCATTTCAGGAATATGCATGGCGATGGAGGACAAAGGTTCTTAGGATCCAATTTCTACTGGCTGAGAGTGAGCTCTCTAAGTACTTTATTCAAGCCAAGGAAGGTGTTTACTTTGACAAGATAATAGGCCAGAAGTTTGCAGAGTTGGTCAAAATGGGAGATTTCATAGAAAAAGACGTCAATTCAGGAAAGATTCTTTATATGGTTGCATTGTAAGTTGTAAGAAAACCCATATAGTGAGGTCCATTGGTGGTAACAAGAAGAAGAAAGAATATATCACAACTATAAAACCATACTACCAACTTCGAAGTTCTTCCTACCTGTCATGACCTAAACCAGGGCCTGGCCATGATGGGTATCTTAAGTCCACCAAGGACCGAAGATCACCCCCTGGACCTAAACTCAAGAGAACAATAATTATCATAATAACAATGTGGAAGGAAAGTAAATAATATAAGGAGATAGATAAATGATTTAACGAAATTAAGTGTCAAAACAACAACCAATCAACCCACATTTATCCACAATAGCCTTTAAAACCAAAACAAGTAGGACATGATGTGCCCCCGACCATGACCAAAAGAATATAAAAATATCAAGTCAAGTAAATGATAAGGCCTTCCGAAGAATGGAGACTCACCACTTCACATTTACTCATGGTACGTGCTAATCCACCTAACGCTTCATAAGGATAAAAGAAGTGTCTTTGGACCCCACATTATGAAATAATGTAGCGTCCACGGACGGTTAAAAGGATGCACGCTAGCATGTAACTTGGGGGATATGATAACATGATACCATGTCCAAAAATCAATCAAAACCATATTGCTCTACATATATATAAGATGTCGAGATAGAGAACAAAGTTTAAGCATGAGATTTAAAATCGTTAATATAGACTGTGTAGCTCTAACCATTCTAAAAACAACCATGATCTATATAGATCCATCTCTCCCATCGGAAGGTCCCCAATGCATGTTAACCGCACAAACCAAAGAAGTCCAAGAAAAGGCAAGGGAATCCATGACCCCATGCCAATCCAAGGTATATATTTAGATAAAGTGTAAAAAATGCATACGATCATGAAGATCCCCATGATGGAAAATGTTATTTCATATACCGATCCTTTCCAGACCTCTACCGTCCATGGTGAGCTACACAACTCCCTTTAAGCTCAATCAAAACACTTAGACATAAACCCATCCATTTAACCAAGGAGTTATTTATCAAGGCATTAACAGTTTGGTATCGTCATATCAATTAGTCTTGAAAGCTAATCTGTGTAAGATGGGGGAGTCCATGGCTTCCACCACCTATCTAAGTTAGAGGAATCCACGACTCCCATTTGACTCCCAAGATTCAATTAAAATCAATCCATGGCCTCTAAGGCCTTTCAAGAATTAGTTATGTTTCATTTACCTTTTATGCAATGTAAGGTTTCAAAAGTAAAGGAAATTATATGTATATCTATGTTTCCAAAGATAATTCCATATGTTGGGTTGAGGTTAAATCCAGTTCCAAGCCAAGGTTTAACTAAGAATCATTGGTTTTGGTGGACTTTTCCTATAATAATAGCTACCATTTCAGTACCGATATGGATCTTTTGAGGCTTTGTATGGTAGGCTTTATCATTCTCTAGTGGGTTGGTTTGATGTTTCTGAGGATATACCTCAAGGTACGGACTTGTTTCGTGAGTCCTTAGATAGAGTCTGGATCATTGAGGATAGGCTTCATTAAGCCCTGAGTAGGCAGAAGTGTTACACGGACTGTAGACTTCGTGCCTAGAGATTTGGTGTTAGTGATCGTGTTTTTCTTCAAGTTTCACCCTGAAGGGTGTGATGAGGTTTGGGAAGAGGGGAAAGCTTAGCCCTAGGAATATTGGTCCATTTGAGATTCTTCGTACTATTGGTGATGTGGCTTATGAGTTAGCTTTGCCACCTGATTTATCAAATGTTCATCCAATTTTTCATGTTTTCATGCTTTACTGTTACATTCTGGATGAGTCTCATATCATTCGTTGGGAGTCGGTTCAGTTAGATGAGGTGTTGTCTTTTGTTGAGGAGTCAATTTCCATTGTCTAGGAATGTCAGACGATAGCGCTCTAGTGCTATCCTAGAGGTTAAGGTTTAATGGAAACATCGACCTATATATACGACTACTATAGAGGTCGAGTCTGATATGTGTAGTTTGTACCCCCCAGCTTTTTGTTGATTTAGGTATTTCTCTTGCCTTTAGTTTGTGGATGAACTAGATTTTTAGTGGTGGATGATATAATAACTTGAATTTTGATAAAATATGTGAAATATTTTTTATGTATGATTAGATTATTTTACCCCATCCTATAGTTGCATTGTTGTATTTTTGGGGTATGGGGGTGTTTGGCATGGTTCCCGATGTAATTTGGTGCCATTTATGTGATTTTATGGTTTTGGCGTCTTTGAGAGTCTTATAATTGATTATAGTTAATATCCTTATGTCACGACTCGAACCAAGGTCTGGTCGTGACGGGCATCTCAAGCGCACATGGACAGGAGACCACCCTTTCTACACCTAACCAAATAAAACGATATCCCTACTGTCGGATGAATTCCAAACATATAACAAAATAAATTTAAAGAATAAAAGATACGTTTATGATCCATAACCAACAACCGACCAACATCACAAAGTTCACAATAATCCAATAAATCTAAACAAAGAATTGAAACCAGTCTTGGTCAGGATATGCCTCCAACTCTAACAAATGATAATGATAATGTTGATTATAATGACAAAAAATATCAACTCAATCTAAAAATGAAAGGTGGTGAAATGCCTAAGCCTTCCGAAGAATGGAAGTCCACCACTTCACCACAACGAACCGACGAATCGAGCCAACCAACCTAACTTTGTATAGAAAAAGTAGAAGTAGCTCTGGTACCTGCATCGCATGGGGATACAACGTCCAAAGATGGTTAGTAGGATGAACAGTAGCATGATTCTCAGGGATAAGGATAACATAAAGCTATGATCAACAGTTTCAAATCATTCAAATCCAATGAATGTAGTCAAATTCATATACATATACATATACATATACATACATACATATATACATATATATACATATATTATATATCACATGTCGGGATAGGGAACAAAGCTTAATATGGATGTTTAAAAACCTTAACCTGGGCTGAGCAGCTTAACTGTTATAATGTAGGAGTACCCACTGGCTATATAAGGCCCAACTCTCACCTCGTGATCGAGCCCCAATATGTGTAGCTGCACGAACCAGAGAAGGATCATATATATATATATGTGAGGGGGACTCTAACCTCCTAATTATATACGAAGGTGACCTAACCACACAATCGTGTAATGTAGTATGGGGAGCTCTAAACTCCCAATCATAGAATAGTGATTGTAAGGTGGACTCGAACCACCCGGTCATAAGCAAAAAAGGGACTCTAACCCCAAGCCATTCTGACCCCCGCACCGGATACCGTTGTTTCAAGTGCTAGTCCCTTAGGACCTCCACTTTCATGACCACCTACACAACCCTATTTTAAGCCCAATTGAAAACATTTAACACAAACTTTCATTCATTGAACCATATTACACATTAAGGCATATATTATTGGTATCGTCATACCAACTACAATTGAAAGGTAACAATAACATGCCAAAACAATCACATCACTTGGGGGAATTCACAAACCCCTTGGTTCAATTATGCAATAGCTTGTGAAAATACAGAACCCACAAGGTTCAATTAAAAATAGTTGTGCCTCATTAGCTTATAATGTTATGCAAAATTTCAAGAGTAGTTCAATATGCATACTTTTCATATTCAAACGAATTTCACAATATAGTATTGAGGTCATAACCATTTCAAAAGATAAGTTTGGGGAAAATCACAATTCCCTAGTTAATTCACTATATTCATGGACCCACAAGTTCAAAACCATAATTAAAGCATGAATAATCATATGTAAACCATGAGAA
>NW_025880030.1:0-109 GCF_002878395.1 Capsicum annuum
GAGGGGATGTCTGTCAACCAAGTAAGGCAAGAAAAATAAAAAATCAACTACTGAGATGCTTTTCTCAAATCAAATTGGTACAGGATCATACCCAAACAGTCAAAACGTG
>NW_025880030.1:209-2647 GCF_002878395.1 Capsicum annuum
TTAAAGATTTACGAAAAAATCCAAAAAATAAAAAATCAATTACTGAGATGCTTTTCTCAAATCAAATTGGTACAGGATCATACCCAAACAGTCAAAACGTGCACATATTAGCCTTATTAAAGATTTACGAAAAAATCCGAAAAATAAAAAATCAATTATTGAGATGCTTTTCTCAAATCAAATTGGTACAGGATCATACCCAAATAGTCAAAAAGTGCACATATTAGCCTTATTAATGATTTACGAAAAAATCCTCGAATCGTCACATACATGCTTTTCCCATTCAAAATTACCCATATTGACTAAGAGGCATAAAAAATGTGAAGTTGCAAGAATTTAGGTGTTTTTGCACATACCAGAGAGAGACAAACAAATTGACTCACCATTCAAGTTAAGCATCACAAAATTTCAATCAAGCAGGACGTGCAAATAGGGTCGAATAAAAATCACAGACTTAAAATCAACACATTTATTCAGCAAAAATCAAATGTGGCCACACTTATGAGAGACACAGATGAAGAAATAGTACTAAAATTTACAAACATATTTCAAACACGGGATCAAACCTGAAGACGGATTCTTCATTTTCGATAAGGAAGGGTTGCATGGTTGGAACGCCGAAGGGGTTTACCGGAGGTATCGCTATGGGAGAGGAGTCGAGATTGTGTCACGGCTGTTGGACGTTCGCCGTAGGGGAGAAAGAAGGCGACTAGAGGACGGAGGATGGAGCGGCGGCGTGGAGGTTTGGCTGACCGTCTCTGTCGATGGCGGCGTTGTTCGACGGTGAAGGACGGAGGATGGAGCGGCGGCGTGGAGGCTTGGCTGGCCGTCTCTGTCGATGGCGGCGCAGTTCACCGGTGAAGGACGAGATGGAAGGGGGCTGGCCATCGGAGCAGCGGCTGGACTCGCCTGGGGTAGGAGTTGGCGGTGCGTATGGAGGAAAAGGAAGAGGCGACGGCAAAGGCTATTCGCCGGAGATGGCGGCATGGCAACGAAGACTCGGAGCGGAGGGGCTGGTTTTGGTGGTCGATTGGCGATGGAGAGATTGGAGGAGGGGGGGAGATCGAGATTTGGAGGTGTTTGTAGAGAGAGAGAAGAGAGAGATGGAGAGATAGAGGCGGAAGTTGGGGAAAATAATTTGAGTTAGGGTTTGTAGGTTTGAAATAGGGAAAGAGAGATCTTTTGATCTCAATCATTGGATTGGTTTTTGATCGACGACTGAGATTTAATGTCATGGGGGAATTAAAATGTGGCTAGGATGAAAAATAATGGCTTAAATTGTAAGAAATTGGGTTAAGATTGTAATGGATCGGGTAAAAATAGGCTATAATTGTAAGAAATTAAATAAAATTGGATTAAAAGGTAAACAAAATCATGCAAGTTAATTTTGATTAGGCTGTTATTTCAATTAAAGTAGGAATAATAATAATATATGATAATAGTAATTAAATAATAAATAACAAAATTAAATAATAAATAATAAAAAATATAATAAAAGATAAATAATAATAATAATGAAAAAAATAATGATTAAACAATAAATTTTAATAATAAATAATATTAATATATATAATAACAATGTCAATAAATAATAATATCAATAAATAGTATTAAATAAAGCAAAACTAGACAATGTATGTTGCAAAATTGTGAGTGTGCATAATTACGTGAAAATAATTTAGTTAAAAAAATTATAAAAATGTCATTTTTAATTTTAGAATATTATAAAAATATGATTCTAAAATATAATTGATGATTTATGCATTTTCTAAATTATGAATGCGATATGTCGGAAATCTGTTTGATGCAAAAAAATATGCAAAAATACTAATGTTTAAAAATTAATGATTTTGTTAAAATAAAAGACTAAATGTAGTGTTGGGAGGTCAAAATTGTGTGTCAACATCACAGTGTAAAAATTGGCTTCCAATACTGACTTTTAAAAAACTAATTCAAAACAACAAATAAATAGGAACAATTAAATTTCTTAAATTTATGATATAAGAAATACAAAAATAAAGTATAAGAATAAATAAAAATTTCAACATTATTATTGTAACAATTAAATTACCTTAAATATCAACAATATCTAAACAATTCATTTATTATGAATATTGAGGAAGTATTGTCTAAAATATCAATGAATTAAGAGGACTCAATGTAAAATAGTTGAATAAACCTTTCAATCTTTTCTATTTACCCCATTTGAATTGGACACACTCCTTAATAAATTCTTTACTCTTGCAAGGTTAAAAGTAATTTCAATAATATATTTTTAGTTACTAAAATTTATACATTTTTTTAAAATAATAATGATTATATTTCAATCTTTTATATAAATGAAGACTTTAGTTACTACTATTTTGTCTTATTTGAGGATATTTTCGTTAACAACACCAACAGTAAAGGTATTTTGGTAACTAAAACCTCCAATCAAT
>NW_025880031.1:0-114 GCF_002878395.1 Capsicum annuum
GGCACATGCCACATCTATCATAATTCTTAGTATCTTCATGATGTTTACGAAGTAGTTGTGTGAATACAAATATCTCTCAAGACTCCATTAGGCATATACTCAAGCACTAAAGCC
>NW_025880031.1:214-1046 GCF_002878395.1 Capsicum annuum
TAAAATCAAAGTTGGAACAACTAGCAATAACTTTTGTGAGATTCATATGGCGAAGGTGATACGAGCCAAACAGCCATCATAGGTTTTAAAGACATCATTGGAGACCAACACTTAAAGACTAAATATTTAGTCACCTCGAGGAAACAATAGCATACATGGAGGACCCATTTGGAGCACACCATAAAGCAATCCCGCGTGTGTAAGGTTGCTTGGGGGCTTGCCTTTGATGCATACCCGAGACTACAAGTTGAACCCATGACTTTCGAGCTTTAAGAAGGCTCCTTTGGAGTGTTGGAACTCATTAAGGGCATTTTAGTGATTACACTTGTTGATTCCAAACACCCCATGGCACCCCTCTCATTACGGGTGTTGTAGTCATTTTACCTTTTATTTATAATAGCCTATATATAGTCTTCTATTAGGTCATTTTCTCTTTAGTTGTTTAATGATGAATGTATGAAACATTGAAAATCCTCTCTCTTGAGAGTATACCATCTTAGTGTAGTTCTTAGTTAGGGCTTGGACTATCCATTGTAGCTTAGGGCTTGGAAAAGCCAATATTGTTCTTTGCTTGAAAATGGTGGATCTTGAGGTGAGTTGATTCCCTTGGCGGTCACCGTAAGAACTTGGTGCTTTTTAACGTATTTTTTAGAGGTTTTAGAATTTAATATATTCTTTAGTTTCTATATGATGTGTTCTCTTTGTGTCAAGTTACCTATCTTCTTTTTCATTTAAGTTTGTGTTTGTTGTTTTCCTTTGGTGTCTTATCATGTGGACTGTTTTATGAAGATTGTGGGCTGTTTTGTGCTCATTAGATACCTTTTGGTATCAT
>NW_025880032.1:0-709 GCF_002878395.1 Capsicum annuum
CCACCATCATCACCATCACCACCACCACCACCATCATCATCATTACTAACATTATCACCACCACCACCACCATCACCACCATCATCACCATCACCACCACCATCCACTATCATCACCACCATCCACTGTTATCACCACTATCATTATCACCCCACCACCATCATCACCATCACCACCACCACCATCATCATTACTAACATTATCACCACCACCACCATCACCACCATCATCACCACCGCCACCATCCACTATCATCACCACCATCCACTATTATCACCACCATCCACTATCATCACCACCATCTGCTATCATCACCACCATCCACTATTATCACCACTATCATTATCACCCCACCATCACCACCACCACCATTATCACTAACATCACCACCACCACCACAATCATCATCACCATCACCACCACCACCATCCACTATCATCACTACCATCCACTATCATCACCACTATCATTGTCACTCCACCACCATCATCACCACCCCATCACCAGCACCACCATCATCACCATCACCATCATCATCATCACTATCATTATCACCCCATCATCATCATCACCATCTTCATCACCACCATCCTATCACCATCATCATCATCCCTATTATCACCCCATCGCCATCACCACCATTATCATCACCATCATCACCATCCTTTTCATAATCACTCCCACCATCATCATTACTAACATTATCACC
>NW_025880032.1:809-1535 GCF_002878395.1 Capsicum annuum
ATCACCACCATCATCATCATCACCATAATTATCACACCATCACCATTATCACTATGACAGCCACCATCATTATCACCACCACAATCATCACCATCATTATCAACCCATCACCATGACCATCATTACCATCACCATCATCATCATCATTACCATTATCACCACTACCACCACCGTCATCACTATCATTATCGCTCATCACTATCATCACCTCCACCACCATCACTATCATCATCATTACCATCAGCACCATCATCACCACCACCACCATCCACTATCATTACCACCATCCACTATTATCACCACTATCATTGTCACCCCACCACCATCATCACCATCACCACCACCACCACCATCATCATCATTACTAACATTATCACCACCACCACCACCATCACCACCATCATCACCATCACCACCACCATCCACTATCATCACCACCATCCACTGTTATCACCACTATCATTATCACCCCACCACCATCATCACCATCACCACCACCACCATCATCATTACTAACATTATCACCACCACCACCATCACCACCATCATCACCACCGCCACCATCCACTATCATCACCACCATCCACTATTATCACCACCATCCACTATCATCACCACCATCTGCTATCATCACCACCATCCACTATTATCACCACTATCATTATCACCCCACCATCACCACCACCACCATTATCACTAACATCACCACCACCACCACAATCATCA
>NW_025880033.1:0-3848 GCF_002878395.1 Capsicum annuum
CCTACTCAAGATCCTAGGAATTAGTATAATGGGGTAAAGCACATGGCGACATTATGAGCACTACTGTAGTCGCAGTATTAAAAAGTACGGGGACGCGGAGAAATTACACACAACTCGATGTACCTGAGCCTTTTCCATATATGTATCTGGCAATTGTAGCCATGTAAAACAGCAACTGCACTTGAACAAAAAGTTAGGCTATTGGCATTTCACTTGACCATAAGATGTTCGTGCTATGCTACTGAAGATCATAGTAAAAAAGGACTACTTCCTTGTCATTGCAGATTGCACACTCAACAGAATTGTCACTAGAAACTCAATTGAGTTTTCCAATCTCCTCTTTTCCAACAGTATATGACACCTCAGCTCGGAAAGGTTGCATTCTAACTTTGAAAGTTTGTAGCATGTCAAAAGCCAAATAGCTGCCTGGTGCCACCGCATCTCCAAAAAATATGTTCAAAGAAAGTTCCTTTTTTTTGTGGAGAAAGGTAATAAGATGTTTCAAATCAATTACTATTTTACAAGCATAATGCCTTCTGTAGCCGGGTCATAAAAGAACCATTCAGCTAGATCAAAAAGCAAGTACATTGTTTGGATTTTTCTTTCTTTTCTCATTTTGGCTTTTTCCCTTGCATTGATTCCGCATTATTTTTTAATGGTACTGTCCTGGTTAGTTTTTGAGCACCTCAACAAATCCATGGAGTACTAATCATCCTCCACCAACACAGGTAGGTGTGTACATAGATCGTTGGTTTGGTTTTTTACTCTAAAGAAAATGGTCAGTTTATTAAATCTATAAACCAAACCAACATAAAATTGGTTTTTTTTAATTTAGGTTTTAGTTGGGTTTTTTTATTTTTTCAATCTTTCTCGTTTTTCTAATAATCTTAAGTTTTTACAATTATATTGTGACTGTAGACACGATCAAATAGGTTTTCACTCATGTGCTAGTGAGAAACCACAATTATGGAAAATGAGGAGTGGAAAGGAGGAGCGGAGAACACTCGGGAAACTAAAAAGTAAGATGAAAAGTGAATTAATGAAAGTTTTAGGTTGTAAGTTTATATTGGGCTGCGGAACATTTAGTTATCAATTAATGGATAAATATTACAACTTAAAGGTCCAAATCTGAAGATACATCGACATCTACTTTCTAAATATTGAAAATTAATTTAAAAAATACTTTGAAAGTATATTATAATTAATATTTTTTATGTATAAGAAGTTGAAATATTATATATATATATATATATATATATATATATATATCGGTTTGATTTTTCTTTGGTTAACACCAAACTAAACCAAGAATGGTCGGGGTTTTTTCTAACGCCAAACCAATCAAACCAAACCAAAAGTCAGTTTTTTTCCTCGGTTTGGTTTGGTTCATCAGTTCGGTTTGACTTGACGGTTTGGTCTATAAACCCCTAAACATAGGTACGGGATAACTCTACCCACTAACAGTCGGGCCTCATTTTGCCATGAGAATATGCACCTTCTCCGGAAGATTATTCCATTTTACCCAAAAAAAAAAAAAAAAAAATGATGTTTGGCCATAAAAAATACCAAATAAAACTTGAAGTTCTATTTGGAAAAGTGAAAACACCCCGCAACTTGTTCTCACTTTTTTCCATCTCACTATTTCACTTTTTGTCCTTTTTCAAAAAGATATGGCCAAACACAACTCCAACTCCAAAGTTTTTGGGTTTTCATGGCCAGAACGCCTACTAGATTGACGGAAAGAAATCATCTAACTCTTTTTGGCTCTATTGGAGTTTGAACATTGGTCACGGACTCATGGTCCATTTCACACTTATTAACGGTTATAGGCCACACCTTAGGATGGCAATGCATCATTTTACATGCCGCAGCCTCGATATGTTAGAAGTCAATAACTAATATGAACAACCTCATTCTATAACAATCTTCTGGAACACCTAATATTTGAGACTTTGCACAATACCCAGGTCGCAATTACATGTATAGCTCTTGCTTTGTCACTTAAACCTTAAACCTTAGGAAGGAAGTCCGAAGTTCAAAAAATTATGCTAATCTTGGTATTTAGTAAACTAGATGGGAGCTGATAGTTTGAGATGGTCAAGGGCTAACAGAGGGCTCCGCATACTGAAATCAGGACACAACTCGGTCCAGTAACAACAAGAAGGTTTTGCTATGACAAGTGCTTTAAAAATCAAGGCTCCCAAAGAGTTGAATGTTTTCATTTAATTGCTTTATATGAAGCCTGTCTTACCCAAAGTAATTTGTAGACTAGGGGATTCATATCCATAGTAAATGCTTTGCATGAAAAAAATGTTGTAAAGATCAACAACTTATTTTTGCATAATCCTATAGCAACAGAGTTATGGAATATACTTAAAACACTTTGAAGTTAAGCCGGTGACACCTAAACCCTAATTGACTGAACCTAATAGAGATCTGAATATAAAATATATTCAGATGTCAAGTATATCAAGTGCATTTTTTTCCTTTCACAACCACATATTAGCTCTTAATAGATCTCAACTATTCAAATCTTGTACAAAGTCTTGATAACATTAAGGGGGAAAAAGGGCAGTCTGGTCCACTAAAGCTCCCGCTATGCAGGTTCGAGGAAGGGCCCGACCACAAGGGTCTATTTGTCTTACCTTGCATTTTTGCCCGAGGTTGTTTCCAAGGCTTGAACTCATGACCTCCTGGTCACACGGCAGCACCCAGTTCCTCCAATGTCTTAATAACACTAAGACATTTGCTTAAATATGATTCATCAAAGAACAACTTATTTAAAACCATTAAATTAATATTTTACAATATAATTTTATGGATATATTATTTGTAAGAAAAACGTTGAACTCTATTTTGTTATTGTTTAAATAAAGATATTTAATCCACATTTTTTAAGAAAGGTACCAGTTAGTCTATATTGTAGACATTTGCTTAAATATAATTCATCAAAGAACCAACTGATTTAACACCATTAAATTAATATTTTACACTATAATTTTATGGATATATTATTTGTAAGAAAACTTGAACTCTATTTTGTTATTGTTTAAATAAAGATATTTAAACCACATTTTTTTAAGAAAGGTAACCGTCAGTCAATATTGTATTTAATCAAACATTCAGAAGCTAAAAAAACGTAATTGTTCAATGGCAAGATCTTGATACAATATCTTAATATTCAAATATATATTTAGATATAGATGCCTAAATCTTAATAAGAACAACTGAAAACATAATGCCTTGAGCCAACCTTTTTTGCAATGGGAAAGAAAGGAAGCAAAATCTAGATAGTAGGAAAACTTAAAACATTATTCCTTTGAATATCAAACTGGTCTTCTGTACAGAAAATTACATATTTTAAGGAAAAAAAATGATCTAGAGAAAAGAACAATTGCTACTTTGAAGGATGTAATCCTTCTGTTTCAATTTATATGGCATAATTTGACTTAGCATAGATTAAAAAGAAACACTTTTGAAACTCATGATCTTGAATATGTCATAACATGTGTGTTGCTATAAGACTTTCGAAATCTACGTTCTTAAACATGTCATAACTTTTGTTTGCTATTAAAGCCTGTCATTAAGGTCATCATGGAAATTTCAAGTGAAATTATTTTCAATTCTAAAACATGTCGATCTTTTCGTAAGGGACTGATAAGAAAATAGTGTCATCCTCTCTCTGGAATGGAAGGAGTGTGATATCTTTGCGTAGTCTAAATATGTTTGTTTGATTCTTCTCTATTTGGTATAAACTAGATAGTGAACAACACATGGATAATTTCCTTGATTTTCTCCAACACTAATTATTTTATAATATAGTAACCTAGATCTGTGATGTAGCAAAA
>NW_025880034.1:0-1014 GCF_002878395.1 Capsicum annuum
ATTCTCCAATTACATTCACATGCCATGCATATTCATACAACATCCTCCAATATCAAGTTTGGACTCATTTATCCTTCCAACCAATCCATTAAACCAAATTGAGCCATAGACATAAATAATCATTAATTCAATAGTATATCACCATATCCACCTTCCATAACTCAATTACCATATCCAACTTACATAATTCAATACAACCAAACCATGCAAAATAGTCCATAACCTTATTTCCATCACCTTTCAATAACAACCAATACATATAATCCTCTATCACACATATACATATGGAAAAGAACACAGGCAAACAATATTCATATCTTAGAATTCACCTCTTGATTATGCAATCCTGTTTGCACAAATAATAGGTGCCGTTCAAAGCTCTCGAGATGACAAACTCAGTTATCGGATTACTTTGGAATTTCTACGGTTGGATCAAAAGTAATTTAAAGGTCAAATTTGGCTAGGGTTTGTTCTTTCTCAATGATTGATGATGAAAATGAGTTTTTGAACATATATACATGTATATATACACATATTCCCGTCCATAATATAATAGAAAATGACCAAAATGCCTTTAAAATTTAAATAATGTCAAATCTGTCCTTTGGTGGACTGTTTTGATAAGCTAAAGTAGATCGATCATAACTCTTTGCTCTGATATCGAATTTGGGTGAAATTGATATTGTTGGAAGGATAATTCAAAGGGCTTTCATTTCATATAAAGTAGGCCACCCAGTTCGTCCTGTACAAGGAGTTATGGTCGTTTGAAGTTGACCCTAAAAATCTGTTTTGATAGGTTGAAGTAAAACGAGTATAACTCCTTACTCAGACGTTGGTTTGGATGAAAATAATTGCATTTGAAAGAAGACTCAAAGATCTTTCTTTTCATAGGTCGCAGCTCTCCCAGTTCATTATATTAAGGGAGTTATGATCGTTCGAAGTTGACCCAAAAATTCGACTGGCCTCAGTAGTTTGTGTGCAGGAAATTTTCCTGCACATTTACTATTCCCAAAT
>NW_025880035.1:0-471 GCF_002878395.1 Capsicum annuum
CACCTAAACTACCCAAAAAACCATAATGGCCCACACTAGGCCGCTCCCCAGCCTGCTTGGGGCAGCCGAGTCAATTTACGGCCAAATTCACGCCCGAACACCAGATCGACCCCAAAAACCGTGGGTAATAACACACCTAATTAGCCCAAAAATGGTTCGTTTGTATCGTTTCGCCCATTTGACCATCCAAATCGATAAAAAAACACAATGTCCGACACTAGGTCGCTCCCTAGCCTGCCAGAGGCAGCCGAGTAAATTTTTGGCTAAAATTACGCTCGGACCTCGAGCCCACCCCGAGAACTGTGGGATATAGCACAACGAACGAGCCTGTTCGAGCCGTTTTGCCAGTTTGACCACCCAAAATACCAAATGGGCCCAAACTAGGCCGCTTCCCAGTTTACCTGGGGCAGTTAGGACAATTTTCGACCAAAGTCACTCCCGATCCTCGGGCCCACACCAAAACTAGTGGGC
>NW_025880035.1:571-7478 GCF_002878395.1 Capsicum annuum
GTGGGCTATAACACACCGAATTGGCCAAAAAATGGCCCGTTCGTGCCGTTTCGCCCGTTTGGCCACCTAAACAGCTCAAAAAACTATAATGACCCATACTAGGCCCCTCCCCAGCCTGCTTGGGACAACCAGGTCGATTTTCAGGCAAAATCACGCCCGAATATTGGGCCAACCTAAAAAATCGTGGGCTATAGCACATCAAATTGGCCCCAAAATGGCCTGTTCATGCCGCTTTGCTCGTTTGACCACCCAAATCGTCCAAAAAACTATAACGGCCCACACTAGGCTGCTCCCCAGCCTGCATGGGACAGTCGGGTCAGTTTTTGGCCTAAATCACGCTCGAACCCCGAGCCCACCCAAAAAACTGAGATAAAGCACATCGAATTGGCCAGAGAATGGACCGTTCGCGCCGTTTGACCACCCAAACAGACCAAAAAACTACACTGGCCCATACTAGGCCACTCCCCAGGCTGCATGTGGCAGCCGAGTCGATTTTCAGCCAAAATCACGCCTGGACCCAAGGCCCACCCCAAAAACCGTAGGCTATTGCACATCAAATTGGCCCAAAAATGGCCCGTTCATGCCGTTTTGCTCGTTTGACCACCCAAACCTCCCAAAAAACCACACGGGCCCACACTTGGCTCCTCTCTAGCCTGCCTAGGGCAGCCGGGTCAATTTTCATGCAAAAATCACGCCTGGACCCCGAGACCACCTCGAAAACCATAGGCTATAGCACACCGAATTGGCCCAAAAATGGCACATTTTTATTGTTTCATCCGTTTGACCATCGAACCTGCCCAAAAAACTACAATGGCCCACACTATGCCGCTCCCCAGCCTGCTTGGGGTAGCCGAGTTGATTTTCGACCAAAATCATACCCGGACCCCAAGCCTACCCCGAAAATCATGGGCTATAACACACCGAATTAGCCCAAAAATGGCCCGTTCGCGCTGTTTCGATTGTTTGACCACCTAAAATGCCTAAAAAACCATACTGGTCCATACTAGCCACTCCTCAGCTTTCCTGGGGCAGCCGGGTCAATTTTGGGCCAAAATCATGCCCGAGCCTTGGGCCCACCTAAAAAATCATGGGCTATAGCATGCTGAATTAGCCCGAAAATGACCCGTTCGCATCGTTTCATCCGTTTGACTGCACAGACCGTCCAAAAAACAACAATGGCCTATATTTGGCCGCTCCCCAGCCTGTTTGTGGCAACGAGTCAATTTACGGCCAAAATCACGCCCGAACCCTAGATCAACCCCCAAAATCGTGGGCTATAGCACACCTGATTGCCCCATAATGGTCCGTTCGTGTCGTTTCGCCTGTTTGACCACCTAAATCGCCCAAAAAACCATAATGGCCCACACTAGAATGCTCCACAGCTTGGTTGGGACAGTTGAGTCAATTTTTGGCTAACATCATGCTCGGACCCCAGGCCCATCATGAAAATCATGGTTATAGCACACCGAACTGGCCTGAAAATGGCTCGTTCCTGCCGTTTCTCCTGTTTGACCACTTAAACCGCCCAAAATACCAAATTGGCCCACACTAGGCCGCTCCTCAGCTTGCCTAGGGCAGCCGGGTTGATTTTCGACCAAAATCACGCCTGACCCCGGGCCCCCCAGAAAATCTTAGGCTCTAGCACACCGATTTAGCCCAAAAATGGCCTATTCGTTCCGTTTACCCCGTTTGACCACCCAAACCGCCCAAAAAGCCACAATGGTCCACACTAGGCCGCACCCCAGCCTGTTTGGGGCTGCCCGATCAATTTTTAGCCAAAATCACGCCCGGCCCCTTGGCCCACTTCAAAAATCGTGTGCTATAACACATTGATTTGGCCAAAAAATGGCCCATTCATGCCGTTTAGCCTGTTTGACCACCCAAATCGCCCAAAAAAATACAATGGCCCACACTAGGCTACTCCCAGCCTGTTTAGGGCAGCCCAATCGATTTTTTGCCAAAATCACGCTCAGCCCTTGGGCCCATCCCAGAAATTGTGGGCTATATAAGCACACTAATTTGGCCCAAAAATGGCTCGTTCACGCCGTTTAGCCCGTTTGACCACCCAAACCACCCAAAAAATTACAATGGCCCACACTAGGCCGCTTTCCAGCCTGTTTGGCGCATCCCGATCAATTTTTAGCCAAAATCACTCTTGGTCCTTGGCCCATCCCAAAAACCGTTGGCTATAGTATACTGATTTGGACCAAAAATGGCCCGTTCTCGCCGTTTAGCTCGTTTGACCACTCAAACCCCCTAAAAAACCATAATGGCCCATACTAGGCCACTTTTCAGCCTGCTTAGGGCAGCCCAATCCATTTTTTGCAGAAAATGATGCCCGAGTCCACCCCAAAAAACATAGGCTATAGCACACCTTTTTGGCCCCAAAACAGCCCGTTCATACTGTTTAAACTGTTTGACCACCCAAAAAATCATAATAGCCCACACTAGGCTGCTTCCCTGCCTGTTTGAAACAGCTCGATCGATTTTTAGTCAAAATCATACCCGACCCCTAGGCACACCCCAAAAACCGTGCGCTATAACACATCAATTTGGCCCAAAAATTGGTCGTTCGTGTTGTTTAGCCCGTTTAACCACCCAAACCACCCAAAAAACCATAATGGCCCACACTAGGCCATTCCCCAGCCTGTTTGGGGAAGCCCAATCGATTTTTGGCCAATATCACGCTGACCCCTGACCCACCCCAAAAACAGTGGGCTATAGAACACTAATTTGGCCCAAAAAAGGCTCGTTCGCGTAGTTTAGCCTGTTTGACCACCCAAATTGCCCAAAAATTCACAATGGCCCATACTACGCTTCTCTCCAGCTTGTTTGGGGTATCCCGATCGATTTTTGGCCAAAATTATGCCTGGCTCCCTGGTCCACCCCAAAAAAGGTGGGCTATAACAAAATGATTTGGCCCAAAAATGGCCCGATCCCGTAGTTTAACCCATTTGACTACCCAAATCGCTAAAAAAACCATAATGGCCCACACTAAGTCACTCCCCAGCCTGTTTGGGGCAACTGGGTCAATTTTTGATAAAAATCACGCCCGACCCCCGAGCCTACCCCAAAAATTATGGGCTATAGCACACCGATTTAGCCCAAAAATGGCTCGTTTGCGCTGTTTAGCCCGTTTGTTCACCCAAACTGCCCAATAAACCACAATAACCTGCACTAGGCTGCTCCCCAGCCTATTTGGGGCAGCCCGATCAATTTTTAGAAAAAATAACTCCCGGCCCTCGGGCCTACTCCAAAAATCGTGGGCTATAGCATACTGATTTGGCCTAAAAACTGCCTGTTCATGCCGTTTAGCCCCTTTGACTTCCCAAACCACCCAAAAAACCATAATGGCCCACACTAGGCTGCTCCCCATCCTGTTTGGAGTAGCCCAATCAATTTTTAGCTAAAATCACGCCCGACCCCGAGGCCACACCGAAAACCATGTGCTATAGCACACCGATTTGGTCCAAAAATTGCTCGTTCGCGCTGTTTAGCCCGTTTAATCACCCAAACTGCCCAAAAAACCACAATGGCCCAACTAGGCCGCTCCCAGTCTGTTTGGCCAGCCCGATCAATTTTTTGCAAAAGTTAAGCCTGGCCCCTGGGTCCACTCCAAAAATCGTGGGCTATAGCACACCGATTTGGCCCCAAAATTGGCCGTTGCATCGTTTAGCCCATTTGACCACTTAAATTGCCCAAAAAATCACAATGGCCTATACTAGGCCGCTCCCCATTTTGTTTGGGGAAGCCTGGTCAATTCTTAGCCAAAATCAAGCCCGCCCCCCGACCCACCCCATAAACTATGGGCTATAGCATACCGATTTGGCTAAAAAATGGCCCAGTCGCACAGTTTAGCTCGCTTCACCCCCCAAAGCACTCAAAACACCACAATGGCCCACACTAGGCCGCTCCCCAACTTGTTTGGGTAGCCCGATCAATTTTTGGCAAAAATCACGCCCGGCCTCCAGGCCTACCCCAAAAATTGTGGGCTATAGCACATCAATTTGGTCCAAAAATGGCTCGTTTGCACCGTTTAGCCTGTTTGACCACCCAATCCTCCTAAAAAATCATAATGGCCTACACTAGGCCGTTCCCCAGCCTGTTTGGGGAAGCCCGGTCAATTTTTGGCCAAAATCACGCCTGGACACAAGGGCCCACCCCAAAAACTGTGGGCTATAGCACACCGATTTGGTTCAAAAATAGCCCGATCGCTTAGGGATGACAATGGGGCGGTGCGGGTGCGGTGTGGGTTTTAAGCTATGCGGTGCAGTGCGAATTTTAAGTTATGCGGTGCGGTGCTGGTTAAAGTAAGTTTTTTTAAATGGTGCGGTGCGGGTTGCGGGTATATTCGGATTTAAATTAAAAAAAAAACTAAAAATTGGTATTGTTCTCGTGAATATACCTAAAATTATATGTGTTCTTTTCTTAAATTTTATGATACTTAAAACAACATGCATAACACTACAAATAAATAATTTTATAGTAGCTTTTTAACATCTCTACTCATTTGAATAAAAACATGGTATTTGATCATTACTTGTACACACTATACTTTTTGATAATTTTTTTAGTGAAAAGTGATATAGTAGAAATTAGTTATTATTTTCTAGTTGTAGATTTGAAAATATTATGATTTTCAATCGAGTTACAAATTTTTCAAAAAAAGGGAAAAAATAAAAACATGGGGCGGTGCGGTGCGATTATGCGCGGGGTATGAATGTTGGGCGGGTATAAAGGTGATGCGGTGCGGTGCAGTTTTAAAACTTGGGGGTTTAGAAAAAATCCGCACCGTACCCGCACAACACCGAACCATTGCCATCCCTACAATCGCGCCGTTTAGCCCGTTTGACCACCCAAACTGCCTAAAAAACCACAATGGTTCCCCAGCCAATTTGGAATAGCTCGGTCAATTTTTGGCCAAATTCACGCTCAGTCCCCGGGCCTACCCCAAAAATCGTAGGCTATAGCACACTGTTTGGCCCAAAAATGGCCCGTTCGCGCTGTTTAGCCTGTTTGACCACCTAAACCGCCCAAAAAAACATAATGGCCCACACTAGGCCGCTCCCCAGCCTATTTGGGGCAACCCGGTCAATTTTTGACCAAAATCACCCCCGACCCCCAGGCCCACCCCAAAAATCGTGGGCTATAGCATACCGTTTGGCCCCAAAATAGTTTGTTCGTGCCGTTTAGCCCATTTGACCACCCAAACTGCCCAAAATACCATAATGGCCCACACTAGGCCGCTTTCCTGCCTATTTGGGGAAACCCGATCGATTTTTAGCTAAAATTATGCCTGGTCTTGGCCCCCAAGCTCACTTCAAAAATCGTGTGCTATGGCATACTGATTGGCCCAAAAATGCCCCGTTAGCGGTGTTTAGACCATTTGACCATCCAAACCGCCCAAAAAACTATAATGGCCCATACTAGGCCGCTTCTCAACCTTTTTAGTGGAGCACGGTCAAGTTTTGGCCAATATCACTCCCGCCCTTGGGGCTAACCCTAGAAATCGTGGGCTATAGCACACCAATTTGGATAAAAAATGGCCCGTTTGCGCCGTTTGACTACCCAAACCGCCCAAAATATCACAATAGCCCACACTAGGCCTCTCCCCAGCCTGATTGAGGCAGCTCGATTAATTATTGGCTAAAATCACGCCTGGCTCCCGGGCCCACCCCAAAAATCGTGTGCTATAGCACATCGTTTTGGCCTAAAAATGGCCTGTTCGCGCTCTTTAGCCAGTTTGACCACCCAAACCACCCAAAAAACCATAATGGCTCGCACTAGGCCACTCTTCAATCTATTTGGAGCAGCCCGATAAATTTTTAGCCAAAATCACGCTCGATCCTTGGGCCCACCCCCAAAACTGTGGGCTGTAGCACACCGATTTGGCCTAAAATTGCCCGTTCATGCAGTTTAGCCCGTTTGACTACCTAAGTTGCTCAAAAAACCATAATTGCCCACACTAGGACGCTCCCCACCCTGTTTGAGGCAGCCTGGTTTATTTTTGGCCAAAATTACGCTTCGACCACAGGCCTACCCCAAAAATTATGGGCTATAGCACACCAATTTAGCCCAAAAATGACCTATTCGCGCCGTTTAGCCCGTTTGACCACTCAAACTGCTCAAAAAACCACAATGATCCACACTAGGCAGCTCTCCAGCCTGTTTGGGGTAGCCCGATTAATTTTTTACAAAAATCAAACCTGGCCCCTTGGCCCGCTCCAAAAATCGTGGGCTATAGCACACAGATTTAGCCAAAAAATGGCCCGAACACCCCGTTTATCCCATTTGACCACTTAAGCCGTCGAAAAAACTACAATGTCCCACACTAGGTCGCTCCGTATCTTGTTTGGGGCAACCCGATAAATTTTTGGCAAAAATCACGCCCGACCGATGAGGCTACCCCTAAAACTGTGGGCGATAGTACATCGATTAAGCTAAAAAATGGCCCGGTCGTGTAGTTTACACCGTTTGATCACCCAAACCAATCAAAAAAATACAATGGCCTACACTAGGCCACTCCCTAGCTTGTTTGGGGCAGCACAGTCATTTTTTCGCAAAAATCACGCCCGGCCCCGGGTCTACCCCAAAAATCCTGGGCTATAGCACATCGATTTGGCCTAAAAATGGCTCGTTCCCGTCGTTTAGCCTGTTTGACCAACCAAACTGCCCAAAGAAACTTAATGGTCCACACTAGGCCGCTCTCCAGCCTGTTTGGGATAGCTCGGGCTATTTTTGGCCAAAATCATGCCTGGAACTCGAGGCCCACCTAAAAAAATGTCGGCTATAATACACTAATTTGGCCCAAAAATGGCCCGTTCACACCGTTTAGCCCGTTTGACCACCCAAACCGCCCAAAAATACACAATGACCCACACTAGGTAGGTCTCTAACCTGTTTGGGG
>NW_025880035.1:10478-34203 GCF_002878395.1 Capsicum annuum
AGCATCTTGGACTTTCTCTTCGTATTTGAATAGATGAGGGTATTTGGATTTCATTGCTACCTCAATTTCCTATGTGATCTCCTCTACTTGCTGGTTTCTCCAAAGTACTTTTACAGATGCTATTTTTTTATTCCTTATCTTCTTAACTTGTCGATCTAGAATGGCAATAGGTATTTTCTCATAGGTGAGATCTTCCGTAACTTGTACGTCTTCAGTAAAAGTGATATGTGATGGATCTCCGATGCACTTTCGAAGCATTGAGACATGAAATACCGGATGTACTGCTGAGAGCTCTTGGGGTAGCTATAACTCATATGCGACCTGGCCAAACCTTCGAATAATCTTATATGGGCCTATATAACGTGCACTTAGTTTCTCTTTCTTACCAAATTCCATTACCCCTTTCATTGGTGATACTTTCAAGAATACCCAATCACCGATAGAAAACTCTAGCCCTTTTCTTCTAGTATCTTTATATGACTTGTGTCGACTTTGGGCTGTTTCCAGCCGCTGTTGAATTACTTTAACCTTTTCCATAGCTTGATAAACAAGATCTGGCCCGAACAGGGCATTTTTACCCACTTCAAACCATCCGATTGGTGATCTACACTTTCTTTCATAGAAAGCTTCATATGGTGCTATTTTGATACTTAAATGATAGCTATTGTTGTAGGCAAACTCGATAAGAGGCAAATGATCATTCCAGCTACCCTTAAAGTCTAATATATAAGCTCGTAGCATATCTTCAAGTATTTGTATGGTACGTTCTGCTTGTCCATCTGTTTGAGGGTGATAAGCTATACTCAGATTCACTTGTATTCCCAAATTCCTCTGAAGAGACTTCCAAAAATTTGCAGTAAATTGGGCTCCCCGATCTGATATAATAGAGATTGGCACTCCATGTAGTCGAACTATCTCTTTAATGTACAATTTCGCATGCTCTTCAACTATGTAAGTGGTCTTAACTGATAGGAAGTGTGCGGATATGGTAATCCTATCAACTATCACCCATATGGAATCAAACTTTTGAGATGTACGAGGCAAACCAATGATGAAATCTATGTTGATCATGTCCAACTTCCAGATTGGAAGATCTATGCATTGCATATAACCCCCGGGGTTTTAGTGCTTTACTTTAATTCTTTGACAATTAGGACATTCGGCTACAAATTCTGTAATGTTCTTCTTCATGTCACTCCACTAATATATTTCTTTCAAATCACGATACATCTTAGTTGACCCTGGATGGATGGAATACCTCGAACGATGTGCCTCTGTCATAATCCTCTTTCTTAGCCCATCTACATTAGGTACATATAATCTATTTTGGCATTGAAGTACTCCTTCTCGCATAAGCTCAAATGCCTTAGTCGTACCACATTGTACATTCTTCTTAAGATGTAATAAAATTGGATCTACATATTACTTCTCTTTCACTTCAGCTACTAATGAAGATTCCGCTGCATTATGCACAATAAGCCCCTCATCTGGAGTTTCAAGAAGGCGAACCCCCAAATTAGCTAGTTGGTAGAGATCTTTAATCATCCCTTTCCTTTCTATAGACACCATCATAGCCTTACGACTTAGCTCAGCTACCATATTTGCTTTCTCTAGATGATATAAGATATCAACATCATAGTCTTTTAATAGTTCAAGCCACCCCCACTGCCTCAAATTTAGATCTTTCAGGCTAAAGATATATTGCAAACTTTTATGGTCAGTATATATGTCAGCATGAATCCCATACAAGTAGTGGCGCCATATCTTTAAAGCAAATATAATTGCTGCTAGCTCGAGATCATGCATAGGATAGTTTTTCTCATGTGGCTGCAATTGTCTGGAGGAATATGCTACTTTACCATGCTACATCAATACACATCCTAAGCCAATTCTTGAAGTATCACAATACACCTCATACCCTTCTGTGCCTTTTGGAAGTACCAATATGGCTGTGGAAGTCAACTTATTCTTCAGATCTTGGAAACTCCTTTCACAAGCATCATTCCATTGAAACTTGGATGCTTTGTGTGTTAGCTTGGTTAAAGGTGCAGAAATTGAAGAAAAACCTTCAACAAACCTTCTATAATAACCTTCCAACCCAAGAAAACTACGAATTTTTGTAGGCATTGTGGGCCTTGGCCAACTCTTCACGGCTTCTATATTTTGAGTATCAATCTTATTCCTTCACTAGATACAATATGACCCAAGAATGCCACTGATTTTAACCAAAACTCATATTTAGTGAACTTTGCATATAGCTTACGATCACGAAGAATCTGTAACACCTGTCGTAAGTGATTGTCATGATCCTCTTCTGATCTGAAATAACTAGAATATCATCTATAAAAACTATCATAAACACATCTAAGAATGGCTTAAACACCCTATTCATCAAATCCATAAAAGCTGCGGGTGCATTTGTTAGCCCAAATGGCATGACTATAAACTCATAATGACCGTACGATGTTCGAAAAGATGTCTTGGGTATATCCTTCTCTTTGACCCTCACTTGGTGGTAACCTGACCTCAAATCAATCTTTGAGAAGTACTTGGCCACTTGTAACTGATAAAATAAATCATCAATTCTTGGGAGGGGATATTTATTTTTAATAGTCACCTTATTCAGTTGCCGGTAGTCAATACACATTCTCAATGAGCCATCTTTCTTACGCACAAATAACACTGGTGCGCCCCAGGGGGACATACTAGGCCTTATGAATCCTTTCTTTAGCAAGTCTTTCAATTGATCTTTCAATTCTCGTAATTCTGTCGGGGCCATTCTATACAGAGAAACTGAGATTGGTTGGGTGCTTGGAATCACATCAATACCAAACTCCACTTCTCGTTCAGGAGGCAAACCTGGAAGGTCTTCAGAAAATACATCAGGAAATTCATTTACTACCGGAATAGTTTAAAGAGTTGGTGGCTTCGTATCTGTATCCTTCACTCTAACTAGATGATATATGTAACCTTTGGAAATCATTCTTTTTGCCTTAAAATAAGAAATAAATTTACCTCTTGGCGCACCAATATTACCTCTCTATTTAAGGACTGCATCCTTTGGAAAATGGAAATATACCCTTTTAGTTCGGCAATCTACTGTGGCATAACAAGACGCCAACCAGTCCATACCCATTATAACATCAAAATCTACTATTTCCAGCTCAACAAGATCAGCCATCATATCGCAACCACAAATAGTTATAATACAATTTCGATAAACCCTTCTAGCTATAATAGATTCCCCAACCGGCGTAGACACTTTCAATGGCTTAGCTAGCAATTTTGGTGTTCTTTTGAACTTTTCAGCAACCAATGGAGTGACATATGATAATGTAGAACCGGGATCAATTAATGCATATACATCAAGTGAAAATATAGACAATGTACCTATAACCACATCTGGAGAAGCCTCTAAATTTTGTCAATCCGCTAGAGCATACGTACGATTCTGAACTCCACTAGAACTAGTTGCTCCTTTATCACCCCTAACACGACCCATAGGTTGTGAAACCCTACCTGAATAAGGTACCAATGATGATGATTCAACGGATGATCCAGTAGGTCATGCCATACCACCTATGCCCCTTTGTGGGCATTCTCTCATTATATGCCCCGACATACCACACCAAAAGCAAGCATTTGTCCCAAACCGACATGCACCTAAATGAAGCTTTCCATATTTTTTGCATGGCTGTCGAGGAGGTCTTAATTAGCTCATACTTCCTTACCCTTGATACCCTACTGTTCGTGAACTCTGACTCTCACTTCTTTGCCCAAATTGATTACCTTTGGACCCTTGAAACTGTGGTGGAGCACTAGCTGCAGAATAAGAAGATAATGGCCTAAGTGGTCTATTAGAAAACCGAGGCTTAAAATCTTCTTGGGATGCCATAAACTGCCCCGTAGATCTGGCCTTCTTGGAATATCCTCTTTTCAATTCTTGCGTTCGTCTCCTTAGCCTCTGATCCTCTATTTTTTGTGCAAAAACTTGTATCCTTGCTATGTCCATGTCTTTGTTCAAAGCAGCAATAGTACAATATCTAACCAAATATGGATCCAACCTATCCACATATCGATGAACTCTATCATCCATAGTAGCTACAACATTAGGAGCATACCTAGACAAGGAGTTAAATCGGAGGCTGTACTCCCTCACGCTCATATTTCCCTGGTGAAGATTCAAGAACTGATCTGCAGGGGCCTGTCGAACTCGAATGGAAGGTAATGATCAAGAAATGCCTCTTTGAACTCTTTCTAAGTAGCTGAAGGTGCATCGATACTTCTAGATCATTTCCAGTCTTCGTACCAAAATATAGCCTCCCCTTTGAATCTATATGCTGCTAACTCAACTGTTTCTTTACCTGATATATGCATAACATCTAGAGCCCTTTGGATTTGATCAATTAAGTCTTGTGAGTCTTCATTAATATCTGATCCGGTGAAGGTGGGAGGATCCAATTTAAGAAAGTCTTGCGTCCGAAGGCAAGCTGCCCTATCTGCACCACTAGAACCTATAGTAGGAATGGCTTGCCCTTGAACCTGAAGAACACATAGTTTCCTTAGTACAAAATCATGAATTATTCACATACCTTTATCTTTGAAGGAAGGTAAATCCCAAGAACCCTTGTGGAACTATAGGGTTACTTCATAGATAAGAGAGAAAAACCTAGAAAGCTGAAATTTTTGTCTAGGTTGAAATGAGAAAAAATTGCTGATTTCCAATCCATATATAGAAGCTGCTCTTTGAAGACTTATTAACTATTTTTGGTCTATATTTTGTCAAGTAAATGATGTATATACTTTCCCAATATATTGGGCTTTTGTGGATCCAAAACTATTGGGCCTTTGTTGCCCATTCTCCTTCTTTTCTTTCCTTTAACTTGGGCCAAAATTAATTCAAGTAGGTGGTACTATATTTGGCCCAATAAGTTGGTCAAAGGAAGTCTTAGTAGGTTATGTACATACTTATTTAATTCATAGTTGGGCTAAACTAAAATGAGCCTTTGTCGCTTTGAGTGTTGAGCTTTTTTTTATTTCCTTCTCTTTTACTTAAGTTAGGCCCAAATGAGTACCTTAACATAGGATCAAATCTGGTCCATAACCTTGGGTCCATTAACTTGGTCCAAATATCTCAAGTAAGTGATCCACCTACTAGTTTAAGTAAGTCCAGAAAGTACCTTAACAAAATACTCAATTTTTAGTTCTTAACTCTTTAATCTAACTTAAAATTTGTATATACTTGGTCACATTAAACCACATGGGAAGTATTTAGAACTCCATCTACGCCACAAAGATATATCAAGTTCCATATAAATAGAACAAATACACACAAAAATATGGGGTGTTACAACAACTCAAAAAATAAGAATGGCTCCTAGTCTGTCTGGGGCAGCCGGATTGATTTTTGGCCAAAATCATGCTCGGTCCCCGGGCCCACCTCAAAAATCGTGGGCTATAGAACACCGATTGGGCCTAAAAATGGTTCGTTCGCGTCGTTTAGCCCATTTGACCACCCTAACCATCCCAAAAACCATAATGGCCCACACTAGGCCGCTCCCCACCCTGTTTGGGGTAGCCCAGTCGATTTTTGGCAAAAATCACGCCTAGCCCCTTGGCCCACCCCAAAGACTGTGGCTGTAGCGCACCGATTAGGCTAAAAAATGGCCCGTTCGTGTCGTTTAGCCCGTTTGACCATCCAAACCACATAAAAAAGCATAATGGCTTACACTAGGCTGCTCCCCAGCCTGTTTAGGGTAGCTCGGTCGATTTTTAGCCAAAATGATGACTGACCCCCAGGCCTACCCCAAAAACCATGTGCTATAGCATACCGATTTAGCCCAAAAATGGTCCATTCATACTGTTTAGACCTTTTAACAACCCAAACCGCACAAAAAACCACAATGGACCACACTAGTTCGCTCCTCAGCATGTTTGGGGCGGCCCAATCGACTTTTGGATAATATAATACCCGTCTCTCGGGTCCACCCCAAAAATTGATGGCTATAACTGACCGATTTGGCCCAAAAATAGTTCGTTCATGCCGTTTAGCCTATTTGATCACCCAAACCACCCAAAAAACCACAATGGACCACACTAGGCTGTTTCCTAGCCTGTTTGGGGAAGCTCAGTTAATTTTTGGGCAAAATCATGCTTGGCCTCTGGGGCCATCCCAAAAACTGTGGGCATAGCACACCAATTTGGCCTAAAAATGGCCTGTTCACGCTATTTAGCCCGTTTGACAACCCAAACCACCAAAAAAACCACAATTGCCCACAGTAGGTCGCTCCCAAACCTATTTGAGCTGCTCGGTCAATTTTTGGCGAAAATCACACTTGGTCCCTGCGTCCACCCCAAAAATCATGCGTTATAATACACCGATTTAGCCCCAAAATGGTCTGTTCGCGTCGTTTAGCTAGTTTTACCACCTAACCGCACAAAAAACCAAAATTGCCCATACTAGGGCGCTCCCCTGCCTGTTTGGGGCATCCTAATCAATTTTTGTCCAAAATCATGCCCGACCCTTGGGCCCACCCTAAAAACCATGGTCTATAGCACATCGATTAGGTCCAAAAATGGCTCATTCGCACTGTTTAGCCTATTTGACCACCCAAACCGCACAAAGAACCACAATGGCCGACACTAGGTCGCTTCCCAACCTGTTTGGGGCAGCCCGGTTGATTGTTGGCAAAATTAACTCATTTTGCCAAAAAAAGTCCGTTCGCATTGTTTAGTCCGTTTGACTACCCAAACGGCCTAGAAAACAACAATAACCCACACTAGGCTGCTACCCAACCCATTTGGGGCAGCCCGGTCGATTTAGGATAAAAATCACCCCCGAGCCAAGGCCCACCCCAAAAACTGTGTGCTATAGCACACCGATTCAGCCCAAAAATGATCCGTTCGCGCTGTTTAGCCCGTTTGACCACCCAAACTGCTCGAAAAATCATAATTACTCATACTAGGCCACTCCTTAGCCTGTTTGGAGTAGCCTGATCAATTTTTGGAAAATAATCATGCCCGAACCCAGGCCACCCCAAAAATCGTGTGCGAGAGTACACCAATTTGGCCCAAAATGGCCCGTTCGTGATATTTAGCCACTTTGACCAAAACCACAATGGCCTGCACTAGGTCACTCCCCAGCTTGTTTGGGGTAGCCCAGTCAATTTTTGGCTAAAATCACGCCCGACCCCTGGTCCCACCCTAAAATCGTGGGCTATAGCACACCGATTTGGCTAAAAAATGACCCTTTAGAGCCATTTAGCCCGTGTGATCAGCCAAACCGCCCAAAAAACCACAATGGACCACACTAGATTGCTCCCCAGCCTGTTTGGGGAGCCCAATCGATTTTTGGCTAAAATCAAACCCGGCCTCTGGCCTACCCCAAAATTCGCGAGATATAGCACATCGATTTGACCCAAAAATGGTTCATTCGTGAATTATAGCCCATTTGACCACCCAAAACCCTTCAAAAAATACAATGGCCCATACTAGGCCGCTCCCCAGCCTGTTTGGGGTGGCCCGGTCAATTTTTGCCTAAAATCATGACCGACCCATGGGCCCACCTTGAAAATCATAGGCTATAGCCATTTGCACAGTTTAGCCTATTTGACTATCCAAATAGCTCAAAAAACCACAATGGCCTATAGTAGGCCACTCCCCGGCTTGTTTGGGGCAGCCAGGTCAATTTTTGACAAAAATCACCCCCGTTCCCTGGGCCTACCCTAAAAATCTTAGGCTATAGCACACCGATTTGGCCCAAAAGTGCCTCGTTCATGTTGTTGAGACCGTTTAACCACCCAAACCGCCAAAAAAACCATAATGGCCCACACTAGGCCGCTCCTCAGCCTGTTTGGGGCAGTCTAGTCTATTTTTTGCCAAAATCACGCCCGCCCCCCAGGCCACCTCAAAAACCGTGGGCTATAGAATACCGTTTGGCACAAAAATGGCCTGTTCGCGCCGTTTAGCACGTTTGACCACCCAAATCGCCCAAAAAAATACAATGGCCGACACTAGGCCACTCTCCATCCTGTTTGGGGCAGGCCGATTAATTTTTGGCCAAAATCATGCTCGACTGCCTGGCCAACCTTAAAATCCATATGCTATAGCACACCAATTTGGCCCCAAAATGGCCTGTTTGCACAGTTTAACCTGTTTGACTACCCAAACCGCTTAAAAACCCAAAATTGCCCACTCTAGGCCCCAGCCTATTTGGAGTAGCCCGTTCAATTTTTGGCTAAAATCATGCTCGGCCCCCAGGTCTAGCCAAAAAATCATGGGCTATAGCACTTTGATTTGGCCTAAAACTGGCCTATTTGCGCCGTTTAACCTGTTTGACCGCATAAAAAACCACAATGACCCACACTAGCCCGCTCTCTAGCCTATTTGGGGTAGCCCGATCATTTTTTTGCAAAAATCACGCTCGACCCCTTGGCCCACTCCAAAAATCATGGGCTATAGAGCAACGATTTGGCCCAAAAATGGCTTGTTTACCCCGTTTAGCCCATCTGACCACTTAAACCGCCCAAAAACCCATAATGGCCCATACTAGGCTGCTCCCAATCTTGTTTGGGGCTGCCTGATTAATTTTTGGCCAAAATTAAACCCGGCTCTCGGGCCCACCCCAAAAATCGTGAGCTATAACACACCGATTTGGCTCGAAAATGGCCAGGTCGTGCAGTTTAGCCTGTTTGACGGCCCAAACCACTCAAAAAAATACAATGGCCCACACTAAGCCACTCCCTAGCCTGTTTGGGGTAGCCCAGCTGATTTTTGGCCAAAATCACGTCCGATCCCCAGGCCTACCCCAAAAATCGTGCGCTATAGCCATTGATTTGGCCCAAAAATTGCTTGTTCGAGCCGTTTAGCTTTTTTTAAAATCAAACTGCCTAAAAAGCCATAATGGCCTACAATAGGCCACTCCCTAACCTGTTTGGGGCAGCCTTGTCAATTTTTGGCCAAAATCACATTCGAAACCCGGGGCCCACCCCAAAAACTGTGGTCTATAGTACACCGATTTGGCCAAAAAATGGCCCATTAATGCCGTTTAGCTCGTTTGACCGCCCAAACCGCCTAAAAAATCACAATGGCCCACACTAGGCCACTCTCCAGCCTGTTTGAGGGAAGCTCGATCGATTTTTAGCGAAGATCACGCCCGAACCTCGGGCCTACCCCAAATACCGTGGGCTATAAACACACCGATTTGACCCCAAAATGGCCCGTTCAAGCCGTTTATCTGGTTTGACCATCAAAACCTCCCAAAAATCCATAATGGCTCCCCAGTCTATTTGGGGCAGCACGGTCAATTTTAGGCTAAAATCACTCTCAGTCCCTTGGGCCACCCCAAAAATCGTGGGCTATAGTACACCAATTTAGCCTAAAAATATTTCGTTCGCGCCATTTAGCCCGTTTAACCAACCAAACCGCCCAAAAAACCATAATGGCCTACACTAGGCCACTCCCCAGCCTGTTTGGGGGAGTCCGATCAAATTTTGGATAAAATAACGCTCGACCCCTGCGCCCTCCCTAAAAACCGTGGGCTACTGCACACCAATTTGACTAAAAAATGGCCGGTTCACACCGTTTAACCTGTTTGACCATCTGAACCGTCCAAAATACCATAATGGCCCACACTAGGTAGCTCCCCAACCTGTTTAGGGCAGCCTGGTCAATTTTTAGCCAAAATCATGATTGGCCCCTGGGCCCACCTTGAAAACTATGTGCTATAGCACACCGATTTGGCTCAAAAATAGCTCGATCGCGTTGTTTAGGCAGTTTAACTAACGAAACAACATAAAAACCGTAATAGCCCACACTAGTCTGCTCCCCAGCTTGTTTGGGGCAGCCCAATTGATTTTTGGACAATATCACGACCAACCCTCGGGCTCACCCCGAGAACCGTGTGCCATAGCACGCCGAATTGGCATAAAAATAGCTCGTTTACGTCGTTTAGCCCGTTTGACCACCCACACCACCCAAAAAACTATAATTGTCCACACTAGGTCTCTCTCCAACCTGTTTGGGGTAGCCCCGACAATTTTTGGCAAAAATCACACCTGGTCCCCGGGCCCACCCCAAAAATAGTGGGCTATAACACACTGATTTATCCCCAAAGTGGCCCGTTCGCCCCATTTAGCTCGTTTGACCTTCCAAACCGCACAAAAAACCACAATGGCCCATACTAGGGGACACCCCACCCTGTTTGGGGTAGTTCAGTCAATTTTTGGCTAAAATCAAGCCCGAACCCTTGGCCCACCCCAAAAATCGTAGGCTATAGCACAACGATTTGGACCCAAAATGGCCCGTTCGCTCCGTTTAGACTGTTTGACTACCTAAACCGCCTAAAAAACCATAATGGCCTATACTAGGCCGCTCCCCAACCTGTTTGAGGCAGCCCGATCAATTTTTGGCCAAAATCACGTTCGACCCTTGCACCCACCCCAAAAATCGTGTGTTATAGCACACTTATTTTGTCCAAAAATAGTTCGTTTGACCACTCAAACTGCTTAAAAAACCATAATGGTCCATACAAGGTCGCACCACAACCTGTTTGGGGCAGCCTGATTAATTTTGGGCTAAAATCACGCCCGTCCCCTGGTCCCACCCCAAAAACCGAAGGCTATAGCACACCGATTTAGCCCAAAAATAGCCCGTTTGCGCCGTTTAACCCATTTGACCATCCAAACCTCCCACAAAACCATAATGTCCCACACTAGGCCACTCTCCATCCTGTTTGGAGTAGACCGATCAATTTTTGCCCTAAATCATGCCCGACCCAAGACCCACCCCACATCGATTCAAGCCAAAAAAGACCTGTTCGCGCTGTTTAGCTCGTTTGACTACCCAAACCGCACAAAAAACCATCATTTCCCACACTAGGCCGCTCCCCATCCTGTTTGGGGCAGCCCGATCAATTTTTGGCCAAAATCACACTTGGGCCCACCCTAAAAACCATGTACGAGAGCACACTGATTTGGCCTAGAAATGGCCTGTTCGCACTGTTTAGCCAGTTCAACCACCCAAACCGCACAAAAAACCACAATGGCCCACACTAGGCCGCTTCCAAGCCTGTTTGGGGCAGCCCCGTTGATTTTTGGATAAAATCACGCCCGGCCCCTGGGGTCACCCTAAAAATCATGAGCTATATAGCACACCGATTTTGCAAAAAATGGCCCGTTCGTACAATTTAGACCGTTTGACCACCCAAAAAACCATAATGGCCCATACTAGGATGCTCCGTAGCCTGTTCGGGGTAGCCCGATAGATTTTTGGCCAAAATCAAGCCCCACCCTCGGTCCACCCCAAAATTCGCAATCTATAGCACATTGATTTGGGCCGACAATGGCCAGTTCGCGCCGTATAGCCTGTTTGACCACCCAAACTGCCCAAAAAGGCATAATGACCAACACTAGGCTGCTCCCCAGCCTGTTTGGGGAAGCTCAATTGATTTTTGTCCAAATTCACCTTCGACCCTCGGGCCCATTCCAAAAATCATAGGCTATACCACACGGATTTTGCCTAAAAATGGCCCGTTCGCACCTTTTAGCCCATTTGACTACTCAAGCCGCCCAAAAAAACCACAATGGCCCATATTGGGCCGCGCCCCAGCCAGTTTGGGGTGGCTCGGTCAATTTTTAGCCAAAATAATGCCCCAGGACCACCCTGAAAATCGTGGGCTATAGCACACTGATTTTGCCTAAAAATGGCCCGTTCGCACCGTTGGGCCCGTTCGACCACCCAAACTGCCCAAAAAACCATAATGGCCGACACTGCGCCGTTCCCCAACCTGTTTGGGGCAGCTCGATCAATTTTTAGCCAGAATCACAATCGGCCCTGAGGTCCACCCCAAAAACTGTTGGCTATAGCACAACGATTTAGCCTAAAAATGGCCCGTTCACTCCGTTTAGCCCATTGAACCACCCAAACCGCCCAAAAAACCACAATGGCCTTACCTAGAACGAACTGCAGCATATTTGGGGAAACCCGATCGATTTTTGGCAAAAATCACCCCCAACCCCTGGGCCCTCTCCAAAAATTGTGGGCTATAGCACACAGATTTGGCCCAAAAAGGTTCTTTCGCGCCGTTTAGCCCTTTTGACTACCCAAACCGCCAACAAAACATAATGGCCCATACTAGGCTACTCCCCATTCTGTTTGGGTCAGCCCGGTGTATTTTTGGTCAATATCATGCTCGTCCCCCAGGTCCACCCCAAAAATCGTGGGCTATAGCACACTGATTTGTTCTAAAAATAGCCCGTTCGCGCCGTTTGGATAGTTTGACAACCCAAACCGCCCAAAAAATAATAATGGCCCATACTAGACCGTTTTCCAGCCTATTTGGGGCAGCCCTATTAATTCTTTGCCAAAATCTCACCCGGCCCTTAAGCCCACCCTAAAAATTGAGGGCTTTAGCTCACCAAATTGACCCAAAAATGGCTCGTTCGTGCCGATTAGCCCGTTTGACCACCCAAACCTCCCAAAAACCCATAATGGCCCACACTATGCCGTTCTTTAGACTATTTGGAGCAGTTCGATCGAGTTTTGGCCAAAATTACGTCGAACCCTAAGCCTACCCTGAAAACTGTGGGCTATAGCAAACTGATTCGGCCCATAAGCGGTCCGTTCGTGTTGTTTAGCGCGTTTGACCACCCGAACCATCCAAAAAAACATAATGGCCCATATTAGGTAGCTCCCCAGCCTGTTTGGGGCTGCCCGATCGATTTTTGGCTAAAATAATGCCCGACCCTCGAGCCCGCCCCAAAAACCATGGTCTTTAGAGCACTGATTTAGCCTTAAAATAGCCCGTTCACACCGTCTAGCCCCTTTGATCACCCAAATCGCCCAAAAAACACAATGGCTCATATTAGGCCGCTCCCAAGCCTGTTTGGGGCAGTCCGATCGATTTTTATTCAAAATTATGCTTGACCCTCGGGCCCAACTCAAAAACCGCAGGCTATTCCACACTAATTTTGCCCAAAAAAGGTCTGTTCGCGCCGTTAGCCCGTTTGACCACCCAAACCACCCAAGAAATCACAATGGCCTATACTAGGTCGCTTCCTAGATTGTTTGGGGGAGCACGGTTGATTTATGGCAAAAATTTAGCTCGAGTCCAGGCCCACTTTAAAAACTATGGGCTATAACATACCAATTTAGCCCAAAAATGGCCCGTTCACACCGTTTAGCCCGTTTGACCACCCAAACTGCCCATAAAACCACAATGCCCACACTGGGATGCTCCCCAGCCTATTAAGCGCAGCTCAGTCAATTTTTGGCCTAAATCACGCTCGGCCCCCGGGTTCATACCAAAAATCGTGTGCTATAGCACACCGATTTGGCCAAAAAATAACCCATTCATGCCGTTTAGCCCTTTTGACGACCTAAACCTCCCAAAAAACCACAATGGACGACACTAGGCCGCTCCCTAACCTATTTGGGGCAACCGATCGATTTTTAAAAATAATCAAGCCCGACACCAAAGATTTCCCTAAAAACCGTGGGCTATAACTCTCCGATTTGGCCCAAAAATAGTCCGTTCATGCCGTTAAGCTCGTTTGACCACCCAAACCGCCCAAAAAACCACAATGGCCCACACTATGCTGCTCCTCAGCTTGCTTGGGTAAGCTCGGTCGATTTTTCTCTAAAACCACGCCCGACCCCCGAGCCCACCCTAAAAGTCGTGGGCTATAACAAATCGATTTGGCCTAAAAATGTCCCGTTCACGCTGTTTAGCCCATTTGACCAACCAAACCGCCCAAACAACCACAATGGCCGACACTAGGCTTCTCCCCAGCCCGTTTGGGGTAGCCCGATTAATTTTTCGAAAAAATCAAGCTCGACACTTGAGCCCTCCCAAAAAACCATGGGCTATAACACACCGATTTGGCCCAAAAATGATCCGTTTGCGGTGTTTAGCGCATTTGACAACCAAAATTGCCCAAAAAACCCCAATGGCCGACACTAGGCCGTTCCCCAGCCTATTTTGGGGTAGACCAATCAATTTTTAGAAGAAATCAAGCCCGACACCTGAGCCCTACTCGAAAACCGTGGGCTATAGCACACCGATTTAGCCCAAAAATTGTCCGTTCGCGATGTTTAGCCCGTTTGACCACCCAAACAGCCAAAAAATCATAATGGCCCACACTAGGTCGCTCTCCAGCCTGTTTGGGGCAGCCCAGTCGATATTTGGCCCAAATCACGCTCGTTCCCCAGGGCCACCCCGAAAATCATGGGCTATAGCGCACCAATTTAGCCTAAAAATGACCCGTTTGCACCATTTAGCCCATTTGACCACCCAAACCGCCCCAAAAACCACAATGGCCGACACTAGGCCGCTCCTCGGCCTGTTTGGGGAAGCCTGATCGATTTTTAGATAGAATCAAGCTTGACACCTGAGCCCTCCCCAAAAACCGTGGGCTATAGCACACCATTTTGGCATAAAAATAGCTAGTTCACGCCGTTTATCCCGTTTGACCACCCAAACCGCCCAAAAAATCATAATAGCCCACACTACGCCGTTCCCCAATCTCTATGAGGTAGTATGATCAATTTTTAGCAAAAATCTTGCTTGACCCCTGGGCCCACCGAGAAAATTACGGGCTATAACACTCCAATTTAGCCTAAAAATAACCCGTTTGCACCGTTTAGCCAATTTGACCACCAAAACTGCCCAAAAAACTACAATGGCACACACTAGGCCACTCCCCAAACTATTTGGGGAAGCCCGATCGATTTTTGGCAAAAATCACGCTCGGTCCCTCAGCCCTCTCTGAAAACTGTGGGCTATAGCACACTGATTTAGTCGAAAATGGCCCGTTCACACCGTTTAGCTCACTTGACCACCTAAACGGCTCAAAAAACCATAATAGCCCATACAGGACCGCTTCTCAGCCTATTCGGGGAAACTCGATCAATTTTTTACCTAAATTATGCTCGGCCCCCAGTCCCACACCAAAATTCGTGTGCTATAGCACACTGATTTTGCCCCAAAATGGCCTGTTCTCGCCGTTTAGCCCGTTTGACCACACAAACCACCCAAAAAATCACAACGGCTGATACTAAGCCGCTCCCCAGCCTGTTTGGGGCAGCCCTATCGAATTTTTGCCAAAATTATGCTCGGCCCCTAGGCCCACCCCAAAAACTGTGGGCTACAGCACACCAATTTGGCCTAAAAACTGTCCGCTCGCGCTGTTTATCTCGTTTGACCACCCAAAATGCCTAAAAAATCACAATTTCCCACACTAGGTCGCTCCACAACCTATTTGGGGCAGTTCGGCGAATTTGGAAGAAAATCACGCCTGTGCCCTGAGCTCTCCCCGAAAACTGTGGGCTATAGCACATCGATTTGGCCCAAAAATAGCCCATACGCACCGGTTAGCCCATTTGACCACCCAAACTGCCCAAAAAACCATAACGGCCCACACTAGGCTACTCTTCAGCCTGTTTGGGGCCGCTCAGTTAATTTTTTGCTAAAACTGTGGGCTATAGCACACTGATTGGGCCCAAAAATGATCCGTTTGTGTTGTTTAGCCTATTTGACCACCAAACCGCCCAAAAAAACATAATGGCCCACACTACGATGCTCCCCAGCCTGTTGGGGGCAGGCCGATCAATTTTTGGCAAAAATCACGCTCGAACCCCTGGCTTACCTCAAAAACCTCGGGCTATAGCGCATCGATTTAGACCAAAAAAGGCCCGTTCACGCATTTTAGCCTGTTTGACCACCCAAACTGCCCAAAAAACCACAATGGCCTTTACTAGGCCACGCCCCAGCCAGTTTGGGGTCGTCCAACTAATTTTTACCAAAATTACGCCCGGCCCCTCGAAAATTGTAGGCATACCAATTTATTCCAAAAATGGCCCGTTCGTGCAGTTTAGCCCATTTGACCACCCAAACCGCTAAAAAACCAATAATTGCCCATAATATGCCACTCCCCAGCCTATTTGGGGCAGCCATATCGATTTTTGGATAAAATCACGCCCGACCTCCGGGCCCACCCCAAAAATTATGGGATACAACACACGTATTTGGCCCAAAAATGTCCCATTCGCATCGTTCTGCCCGTTTGACCACCCAAACAACCCAATAAACCATAAAGGCCCACACTAGGCCGCTCCCATCCAGTTTAGGGTATCCAAAATAATTTTTACCCAAAGTCACCCCTGGGCCCACCCTAAAAAACATGGGCTATAGCACACTAATTTTGCCCAAAAATGGCATGTTCACGCTGTTTAGCCCGTTTGACCATCCAAAATGCCCAAAAAGCTATAATGGCCCACACTAGGCCGCTCTCCAGCCTGTTTGGAATAGCCCAATAGTTTTTAGGAAAAAATCACGCCTGGCCCCCTATCCCACCCCAAAAATCGTGGGCTATAACACATCGATTTAGCCTAAAAATGGCCCGTTCGTGCCGTTTAGCTCGTTTGACCACTAAAATTGCTCATAAAACCATAATGGCCCACACTAGGCTATTCCTCAGCCTATTTGGGGTAGCCGGGTTAATTTTTAGAAAAAATCACGCCCGGCCCCTGAGCCCTCCCCGAAAATTGAGTGCTATAGCACACCGATTTGGCCTAAAAACTGCTTGTTCGTGCCGTTTAGCCCGTTTGACCACCTGAAATGCCAAAAAAAAACATAATGGCCCACACTAGGCCGCTCCCAAGCCTATCCGATTAATATTCAAAAAAAATCACACTCGACCCTGAGCTCTCCCAGAAAACCATGGGCTATAGCACACCGATTTGGCCCAAAAATAACCCATTCGCGCCATTTAGCCCGTTTTGACCACCCAAATCGCCCAAAAAACCATAATGGCCAACACTAGGCTGCTCCCCAGCCTGTTAGGGGCAGCCCAGTCGATTTTTGGCAAAAATCACGCCCGGACCCCTGGCCAACCCAAAAAAACATAGGCTAGCACACCGATTTTGCCCAAAAATGGTCCATTCATGCAGTTTAGGCCGTTTGACCACCCAAATCGTCCAAAAATACACATTGGCCCACACTAGGCCGCTCCCCAGCCTGTTTAGGGCTGCTTGATCGATTTTTGGCCAAAATTATACCCGGCACCTAGGCCCATCCCAAAAACTGTGGGTAATAGCAGATCAATTTAGCCTAAAAATGGTTTATTCGTGCTGTTTAGCCTGTTTGACCACCCAAACTGCCCAAAAAAACACAATGGCCCATACTAGGCCGCTCCCCTTAAACCGTTTGACCACCCAAACCTCCTAAAAAATCACATTGGCCGACATTAAACCGCTCCCCAACCTGTTTGGGGAAGCCTGGTAAATTTTTGTGCCAAATCACGCCCGGCACCTGAGCCCTCCCTGAAAATCGTGGGCTATAACACACCGATTTGGCTAAAAAATAGCCCGTTTGACCACCCAAGTCGCCCAAAAAAACACAATGGCCAAAACTAGGCTGCTCCACAGCTTGTTTGGGGCAGCCTGGGCAATTTTTGAGCCAGATCACACCAGACCCCTAAGCCCACCCCAAAAACCGTGGGCTATAGCACACCAATTTGGCCTAAAAATGGCCCGTTCGCACCGTTTAGCCAGTTTGACCACCCAAACCGTCCAAAAAATCACAATGGCCCACACTAGGCCGCTCCCCAACCTATTTGGGGCAACCCAACTTATTTTTGGCAAAAATCAAGTTCGGCCCCTGATCCCTCCCCTAAAACCGTGGGCCATAGCACACCAATTTATCCTAAAAATGTCCCGTCCATGCAGTTTAGCCCGTTTGACCACCCAAACTGACAAAAAAACCCATTGGCCAACACTGGGCCACTCCCGAGCCTGTTTGGGGCAGCCCATTTAATTTTTGGCCAAAATCACGCCAAGCCCTCGAGCCCACCTCGAAAATCGCGAGTTATAGCTCACCAATTTGGCTCAAAAATGGCCCGTTTACGCCGTTTAGCCTGTTTAACCGCCCAAACTGCCCTAGAAACAACAATGGCCCATACTAGGTCGCGCCCCAGCCTGTTTGGGGTAATCCAGTCAAGTTTTGGCCAAAATCACGCCCGGCCCCTAGGCCCACCCCAAAAATCGTGGGCTATAGCATACCGATTTGGCCCATAAATGGCCTGTTCGCACAGTTTAACCCGTTTGACTACCCAATCCACTCAAAAGCCTACAATGGCCCACACTAGGTCACTCCCTAGCCTATTCAGGGCTGCCCGATCAATTTTTGGCTAAAATCACGCCTAGCCATTGGGCTTACCCCAAAATCGGGGGCTATAGCACACCGATTTAGCCCAAAAATGTCCCATTCACATTGTTTTACCTGTTTAACCACCCAAACAGCCCAAAAGCCCACACTAGGCCGCTCCCCAGTCTGTTGGGGGCAGCTCGGTCAATTTTTAGCCATAATACGCTCATTCCCCTGGCCCGTTCACCTCGTTTAGCCTGTTTGACCACCCAAACCGCCCAAAAAATCACAATGGCCTCGACTAGGCCACTACCCAGCCTATTTGGGGTAGCCCGATTAATTTTTGGCAAAAATCATGCCCGACTCTGATCCCTCCCCAAAAACTGTGGGCTATAGCACACCGATTTTGCCTTAAAATGGCTCGTTCACACCGTTTATTCTGTTTGACCACTCAAACCATCAGAAAACCCATAATGGCCCACACTAGGCCGCTCCCCAGTCTGTTTTAGACAGCACGATCAATTTTTGGCAAAAATCTTACTCGACCCCTGGACCCACCCCAAAAACTGTGGGTTATAGCACACGAATTTGGTCCAAAAATGGCCCGTTTGCATCGTTTAGCCCGTTTGACCACCCAAACTGCACTAAAAACCACAATGGCCTACACTAGGCTGCCCCCCAACTTTTTTGGGGCAGCTCGATTGATTTTTTGCAAAAATCACTCTCAGCCTCTGAGCCCTCCCCAAAATCCTGGGCTATAGCACACCAATTTGGCTCAAAAATGGCCCGTTTGCGCTATTTAGCTCGTTTGACCACCCAAACTTCCCAAAAAACCATAATTTCCCACACTAAGCCGCTCCCCATCCTGTTAGGTCAGCCTAGTCAGTTTTTGGCTAGAATCACGCCCGACCCCTAAGACCACCCTAAAAATCGTTGGCTATAGCACACCGATTTGGCCTAAAAATAACCCATTTGCGCCGTTTAGCCCGTTTGACTACCCAAACCACCCAAAAATAACAATGGACCACACTAGGCGGTTCCTCAACCTATTGAGGGTAGTCAGGTCAATTTTTGGCAAAAATCAAGCCTGGACCCTGGGTCCACCCCAAATAATGTGGGCTATAGCACACTGATTTGGCCCAAAAATGGCCTGTTCGCACTGCTTAGACCGTTTGACCACCCAAACCACCCAAAAAAATACATTGGCCCATACTGGGCCGCTCCCCAGCCTATTTGGGGTAGCTCGGTCAATTTTTGGCAAAAGTCATGCTCGACCCCAGGCCCACCCAGAAAACCGTGGGCTATAGCACATCGATTTGGCCTAAAAATGGTCCGTTTGTGCTGTTTAGCCCATTTGACCACCCAAACTGTCAAAAAAACATAATGGCCCATACTAGGCCACTCCCTCACCTATTTGGGGTAGTCGAGTCAATTTTTGTAAAAAATTTCGCCCGTCCCCTGATACCTCCTACAAAACCATGGGCTATAGCACACCAATTTGGCCCAAAACTATCTCGTTCACGCTGTTTAGCCCGTTCATGCAGTTTAGCCCGTTTGACCACCCAAACTACCCAAAAAACAATAATGGCCCACACTAGGCTGCTCCCCACCTTATTTGGGGCAGCCCGGTTGATTTTTAGCCAAAATCACGCTTGGCCCTCAGGCCAACCCCAAAAACTGTGGGCTATAGCACACCGATTTGGCCCAAAAATGACCCGTTAGCGTCGTTTAGCTCGTTTGACAACCCAAATCGCCTAAAAAAATATAATGACCAGCACTATGCCGCTCCTCAACCTATTGGGGGTAGCCCGATCCATTTTAGGCCAAAATCACGCCCGGGCCCTGGGACCACCCCAAAAAACAGAGGCTATAGCACACTAATTTTGCCCAAAAATGGCCCGTTCGCGCCTTTTGGCCCATTTGACCACCCAAACCACCCAAAAAAACCATAATGGCCCTCACTGGGCCACTTCTCAGCCTGTTTGGAGATGCCCGATCAATTTTTGACCAAAATCACACTCGTCACCCAGGACCACCCCAAAAATCATGGGCTATAGCACACTGATTTGGCCTAAAAATGGCTCATTTGCACCGTTGGCCCATTTGACCACCCAAAAAACCATAATGGCCAACATTAGGCCATTCCCCAACCTATTTGGGGCAGCCCGATCAATTTTTGGCTAAAATCACGCCCTCCCCCCAAGCCCACCCTGAAAACCGTGGGATATAGCACACTGATTTGGCCTAAAAATGGTCCGTTCGCACCATTTGGCAAACCATCCAAAAAACCACAATGGGCCACACTAGACCGCTCCCCAGCCTATTTGGGGCAGCCCGGTCGATTTTTGGCAAAAATCATGCCCGGCCTCTGAGCCCTTTCCGAAAATCATGGGCTATAGTTTAACACCCCATATTTTTGTGTGTACTTGTTCTATTTATATGGAACTTGATATATCTTTATGGTGTAGATGGAGTTCTAAATACTTCCCATGTGGTTTAATGTGACCAAGTATATACAAATTTCAAATTAGATTAAAGAGTTAAGAACTAAAAATTGAGTATTTTGTTAAGGTGCTTTCTTGACTTACTTAAGCTAGTAGGTGGATTACTTACTTGAGATATTTGTACCAAGTTAATGGACCCAAGGTTATGAACCAGATTTGATCCTATGTCAAGGTACTCATTTGGGCCTAACTTAAGTAAAAGAGAACGAAATAAAAAAAAAAAAAAGCTCAACACTCAAAGCTACAAAGGCTCATTTTAGTTTAGCCCAACTATGAATTAAATAAGTATGTAAATAACCTACTAAGACTTCCTTTGACCAACTTATTGGGTCAAATACACTACCACCTACTTGAATTAATTTTGGCCCAAGTTAAAGGAAAGAAAAGAAGTAGAATGGGCAACAAAAGCCCAATAGTTTTGGATCCACAAAAGCCCAATATATTGGGCAAGTATATCCATCATTTAATTGACAAAATATAGACCAAAAATAGTCAATAATTCGTCAAAGAGCAGCTTCTATATATGGATTGGAAATCAGCAATTTTTTCTCATTTCAACCTAGACAAGAATTTCAGCTTTCTAGGTTTTTCTCTCTTGTTCTCTCTTGGCTATGAAGTAAACCTATAGTTCCACAAGGGTTCTTGGGATTTACCTTCCTTCCAAGCTAAAGGCATGTGAATAATTCATGAGCTTGTACTAAGGAAACTATGTGTTCTTCAAGATTAATTTCCGGGCAGCCCTCTCTTTAAGTTTTGATAGTCAATTGTTCTTAGTTATTAAGGGATTTCTCTTTTCTCTTTTGGTGTATGTGTGAAGGGATTAAGCTATTGAAGAAATACACATTAAGGACTAAACTACCAAGGAAATCAAGGTATGGCTGCTATCCACTTTTGTCCTTTTTCCATATACATTTGTTGATGGAGGATTACACATATTTTGTTGCTATTAAAGGACGATTGGAGTGTTGTTGCGGACTGTTTTGTGTGTTTGGGTTGGGGGCTGCCCGGTTACTATTAGGAAAAGGTGTGATTAGTTTGTATTGAACTATAGAAGATGGATATGGTGATACACCACTGAATTAATGATTGTGTACGTCTATTGCTCATTTCGCTTTATGTCTTAGTTGGGAGGTGTAATGAAGCCAAAGTTGTGTCAGGGGATATTATATGAATATGTATGGTATGTGGATGTAATTGGAGTATAAGAGGGTTAAATCCTTTATTGATAAATTAAGGGCTTACTTCCCAACCACCAGTTTGGTGAAGTTAAATAGCCAAATATGTGACGTTTGGTTGCTAATGTTAGTTTGTCATATATTTCATTATAGATAAGTAATCTAAAATGGAGGAGAGTCGAGTTGGTTTGGTATTGGAGTTTTACAACCAGGTATGTAAGGCATACTTTATTTTGCGCTCTTGGCATGAAAACGGATACTTGTTCCATCGAGCAAGCTTCCAAGATTATCCTATAACACGTGATACATAATAGCACCGTATGATATCCCATCTTACTAATGAACTTGATCCCACTCTCTAATGAGTTAAAACACCTCAATACATGCTTACTACCAATCCTACATGTCTATTTTCACTAGTAAATTTCAGAATTTCTCCGGTTACTCAAATAAAACCCATGTATTATTTTTAGCTCCTAAACACTTCATTAGCGTGCCAACAACTTCTTACTTTATTGTTATTGCATTGATTATCTATTTACATGTCTCTTATTGATAGATCATTGTTTCAAGGTACCATAATGTTATGACCACCGAAGTAACAATCTCAAAGGCTAATTAAACTAAGTAATGGAAATCTGTAAAATGGGTGACAGCTCAGGGGCATAATCCTAGCATGGAACAATCTCGATACTTTATATGTGGGTGGCAGCTCAGGGGAGTAAGCCTACCATGAGCTGATCCCAATGGTTATTTACAGGTGGCAGCTCAGGGGCATAAGCCTAGCATGGGCCGATCCTGATTTTTTATTTACTACTGATCAGCTGGTCATTCGTATAATATGGATTACAAAGATAATGAAGTAAGAAGGTAAAAGAAGGAAATGTAATGTACCCTATTCCACAAGTAAATGTAAAGGTGGTCTGTAGCACTATTTTTACACTTGCTCCAGATTTTTATTGAACCTTCGTATCTTGTATTGTTACTTTTATGCCTTGCATACTCGGTACATATTTTCGTACTGACTCCCCTTATGGGGGACCTATATTTCATGATACAGGAACAGGTGCTTCGGCAAACACGCCTCCTCAGTAGGAGCCCAGGATATCCATCTGCTATTGGTGAGCTCCAGTTTGCTTCGGAGCTTTCCGAGTCGGTTCTATATATTTTTGGTATTGTATAAAAGTTAATAGTATGGCGGGGGTTTGTCCCGACCGTAGCTCTAAGTTCTATGTATCGTCTAGAGGCTTTGTAGACCAATGTAAAGTTAAGCATGGTAGTGTGTTATCTTGTAGATGTTATGGCCCCAACAGCCAAGTCTATTATGTATATAGTTTTAGGGCTTGTCGTTTATATTTTTTTTTAGTAAGGCATTATATCCGTAGATGGCAAAACCTTTCCCTATTATAGTTGCATGCATGTGAATTCCAAAGTTATGGGTAGGTTCTCTCGGGCCTTCACGGCTATGGGTACCTGTCCGCCCCAATAGGATTTGAGGCGTGACATATAGCACACAGATTTGGCCAAAAAATGGCCCGTTCGCACCGTTTAGCCTATTTTACCACCCAAACCGCCCAAAAAACTATAATGGCTCACACTAGGCCACTCTCCAGCCTATTTAAGGAAGACCAGTCGATTTTTTGCAAAAATCACGCCTGGCCCCTGAGCCCTCCCCAAAAACCGTAGGCTATAGAACACCATATTTACCCAAAAAGGACCGTTCACGCCGTTTAGCCCGTTTGACCACCCAAACTACCCAAAAAGCTACAATGGCCCACACTAGGTCGTTCCCCATCCTATTTGGGTAGCCCGATCAATTTTTGGAAAAAATCACGCCCGACCCCTAAGCTCCTCCCTGAACCTTAGACTAACACCCTCGAAAGTCGCAACAACCCCCCCTCCCC
>NW_025880036.1:0-2334 GCF_002878395.1 Capsicum annuum
CGTGGTCCTGGTCCGGGAGAGTGGCTAGACTTTGGCGTGGTCCCGGGGCCGGCGGGGGGTGGGGGGCTGGACCTGGGCGTGGTCCCGGGTTCGGTGGTGGGGCGGTTGGATCTGGGCGTGGTCCCGGGTCTGGTGAGAGGAAGGGGGGCTGGACCAGGGTGCGATCCCTGGTTCGTCAGATGGAGGGTGACTGGACCTGGGCGCGGTCCGAGGTCCGGCGTCCCGAGTCCTGTGGAGGGAGAAGGCCGGACCTAGGTGTGGTCTCGAGTTCGGCGGAGAGGGGATTTGAACGTTGGCGTGGTCCCGGGTCCGACCGGGGTTGGAGGGCTGGACCCTTGCTTGTTCTCGGGTCCGTCGGGAGGGGGTGGTGCTGGATCTGGGTGCGGTCCCGGGTCCGTCGGGAGGAGGGGTCCTAGACCTGGGCATGGTACCGGGTCCGGTCGTGGGAGGTGGGCGTGGTCCACGGTCTGGCGGTGGGAGAAAGGCGTGGTCCCAGATCCGGCGAGGGAGGGGGCTGGACCAGAGCGCGGTCCCGGGTCCGGCGGAAGGAGTGGGGGCTGGACCTGGCAACGGTCCCGGGTCCGGCGGGGAGTGGGGATGGACTTGCGCGCGATCCCGATCAGGGGGGCTGGACCTGCGCGTTCTCCCGGGTCTGGCGGGGGTTTGGGGCGATTGGACCTGGGCGTGGTCCTGGTCCGGGAGTGTGGCTACACTTGGGCGTGGTCCCGGGTCCAGCTGGGGGAGGCGAGTTGGACCTGGGCGTGGTCCCGGTCCTGGAGAGTGGCTAGACTTGGGCGTGGTCCCGGGTCCAGTTGAGGGAGGCGAGCTAGACCTGGGAGTGGTCTCTGGTTTAGCCAGGGGAGGGAATATGGATCTGGGCGTGGTCCCGGGTACGGCTTGGGGGCCCGGGTCCGGCGGTGGAGGGTTGCTGGACCTGGGCGTGGTCTCGGGTTCGGCGAGGGGCGGCGGTTGGACCTTGGAGTGGTCCCGAGTTCGGTGGGGGTGCGGCTGGATCTGGGCGCGGTCCCGGATCTAGTGAGAGGAAGGGGGGGCTGGACCAGGGTGCGGTCCCTGGTTCTTCAGATAGAGGGTGACAGGATCTGGGCGCGGTCCGAGGTCCGAGGTCCGACGTTATGAGTTCGGCGGAGGGAGGAGAGCTTGACGTTGGAGTTATCCCGGGTCCGACTGTGGCTGGAAGGCTGGAGCCTTGCGTGTTCTCAGGTCCGTTGGGGGGAGTGCTGGACCTGGGCGCGGTCCAGGGTCCGGCGGGGGGAGGGGGGCTATGCCTGGGCATGGTACCGGGTCCGGCGTGAAGGTGGGTGGGTCGACCTGGGTGCGATCCCGGGTCCAGATGGGTAGGGGGCTAGACCTGGCAGCGGTCCCTGATCCGGCGGGGGGAGGAGGGGCTGGACCTGGGTGCGGTCCTGGGTCCGACCGGGGAGCTGGAACTGGGCGTGGTCCCGGGTTCTGCGGGAGGGGGGTTGGACCTGGGCGCGATCTTGAGTTTGGCGGGGTGAAGTGGTGGACTTAGGCGCGGTCTTGCGTCCGGCGGGGAAGAGGGGCAGGATCTGTGTGCGGTCCCGGGTCCGGCAATAAGGGGGGGCTGGAACTGGGCGTTGTCCCGAGTCTGGCAGTGGGAAGGGGGCTGGACCTGGGAGTTGTACCGGGTCATTTGGGGGAGGGGGCTGGACCTGGGAGAGGTCCTGGGTCCGACAGGGAGGGCTGGACCTGGGCGTGGTCCCGGGTCCGGCGGGGGAGGGGGGCTAGACCTGGGCGCGGTCCCGGGTCCGGCGGAGGGAGGGGGGGTTGGACCTGGGCACAGTCCCGGGTCCGACGGGGAGAGGGGATGGACTTGGGCGCGATCCCGATCAGGGGGGCTAGACCAGGGCGTGGTCCCGGGTTCAGCGGGGGGAGAGGGCTGGACCTGGGCGTTCTCCCGGGTCTGGCGGAGGTTTGGGGCGACTGGACCTGGGCGTGGTCCCGGCGGGGTGAGGGGGCTGGAACTGGGCTTGGTCCCGTTCCGGGAGAGTGGCTAGACTTGGGTGTGGTCCCAGGTCTAGCTGGGGGAGGCGAGCTGGACCTGGGCGTGGTCCCGGTCTGGGAGACTGGCTAGACTTGGGCGTGGTCCCGGGTCCAGCTGAGGGAGGCGAGCTAGACCTGGGAGTGGTCTCGGGTTTAGCCGGGGGAGGTGGTATGGATCTGGGCGTGGTCCCGGATTCGGCGTGGGGGCCTGGGCGCGGTCCCGGGTCCGGCGGGGGGGGGGGGCTGGACCTGGGAGTGGTCCCGGGTTCGATGGGGGTGCGGCTGGATCTGGGCGCAGTCCCGGGTCTGGTG
>NW_025880036.1:2434-2889 GCF_002878395.1 Capsicum annuum
GCTGGACCTGGGCGTGGTCCCGGTCTGGGAGACTGGCTAGACTTGGGCGTGGTCCCGGGTCCAGCTGAGGGAGGCGAGCTAGACCTGGGAGTGGTCTCGGGTTTAGCCGGGGGAGGTGGTATGGATCTGGGCGTGGTCCCGGATTCGGCGTGGGGGCTTGGGCGCGGTCCCGGGTCCGGCAGTGGAGGGTGGCTGGACCTGGGCGTGATCCCGGGTTCGGCGAGGGGGGGGGGCTGGGCCGGGGGGTGGTCCCGGGTTCGAGGGGGGGGCGGCTGGATCTGGGCGCAGTCCCGGGTCTGGTGAGAGGAAGGGGGGCTGGACCAGGGTGCGGTCTCTGGTTAGTCAGATGAAGGGTGACTGGATCTGGGCGCGGTTCCAGGTCTGGCGTCCCGAGTCCTGCGGGGGGAGAAGGCCGGACCTAGGCGTGGTCTCGAGTTCGGCGGAGGGAGGCGAGC
>NW_025880037.1:0-3512 GCF_002878395.1 Capsicum annuum
AGCAAAAAGTTATGGTCGATCTACTTCAGCTTATCAAAAGTGAATTTTTGGGTCAACTTCAAACGATCATAAATCCTCTTACACAATGATCTGGGTGAGCTACTATAATCAACGGAAAGATATGAAATTCCTCTTTCTAATGAAATTGGTTTCAACTAATTTGGATATCGGAGTAAAACGTTATGGTTGATCTACTTTAGACTATCAAAACAGTCCACCAAAAGGACAGATTCGAGAGTTATTTGATTTTTAGGGGCATTTTGGTCATTATCCCTCACCCAAAATCCATCCAAACCCTATATTAAAGCCTATTAGAAGCATTATATGTTATATTTCATCAAATTCTCTCAAAAAGAAAACCCTAAGCTCCTATATCCAACTTCAAGAACCTCCAAAGTTCACCATTAATTCTGCAAATTTATTCAAGATTTCAAGTTCCTAGTTCAAGAACTCCAAGAACCACCGTTCAAAGGCACGATTAACATCTCAAAAATGAGTACCGATCTAAAGTTCATCATTCAAGGTTTGTGGGGTTTTTTTTCAACAAGAACTCTCTTTTGTTCTTATGCCCAAAATTAATTTTCTTTACAAAGGCATGATTTTTATTTGATTTTTACAAATTTGAAGCATGAACCCATATCTTATGATGATTATTATTAAATCTTGATGTTTATGATTTTGAAAGATGAATTTACATGTGTGGAGATATAAAACATGAATCTTGAATGATATTTATCATGATTTTGATATTTGGTTCGTGAATCCCCATTGGAAATTATTTTTTTTGAGAAAATGTGTGTTATAAGCACGTTGATGTTGAATATTTGAGATATTTTGAATGATTTGACCTTTTGATCTTAATGGAGTTATTTTGAACTCGAGTGTGAAAGAAATCCACAACGTGGTTGATTTTGATAGATGGAAAGCATGACGGCTCCCGATTATATTTATATATTACTGAAATTGTTTTGTTATGGATTGTCTTTGAAATGATCTGTTCTAAGTCCGGTAGAAATATTTAGCACCGAGTGGGAGGTATAAAGCGACCTTACTTCCCTAGAACTACGTGTCCCCGTAGGAGTGAGCCTAAGGCTGATTTATATAGTGATCACTAGTTTGTGTGGATTTGATAGCGATAGTCCTACTCTTTTAGCAAGGATATGACGGCTCTTCCCAACATGGGTTGTACTTTGGACTCCATGTAGCTCATATGGGTTATGTCGGTTATAGGATCTCCCAGCATGTGTGTGTTTCCTTGTGTCTATGGTGAATGGTGAAGTGATTTGAATGTGGAATTGTGAAAGTTAGTCTTTCGAAAGATTTAAATGATATTTACATTATGAGAATTGATATTCTTGATAAACTGAAAGTGATTGACAAATTATATGATGACTCACATGTGTTATTATACTTATTTCATCCTCTCATGATTATGATGATTTTCTTCAAGCTATGTGAGTCTTTCATACATCCTGCATATTTTTTTATAAATATTTATGATGATGATGTTTATAAAACTGCATACACCCCCATATACTTGGTTCCTTTCCATGGTACTGACCCATATCTTCAGATGTGGGCTGCATTTTCTCAGAATGTAGGTTCAGGTACTCAGTCCCAAGTTCAATAGTGATTCTTCGGGTACGCTGTTCTACATCCTCTGTTGTGGTGAGTCCTCATGTTCCGAGGACGTGATGTTTGATATTGGTTTCACAGAATTGCTTACATTTGATAACTGAGTATGAGTCAGTTGGGGCATGTCTTAATGGCTCGCTGGTTTTATTGATTTTCTTAGAGGCTTGTCAGACTAGTATAGATGTCAGACTAGTATAGATGTTGGGAGTTAACTAATAAGTTGTATTTTGTTGTCTTTCTAAAATTCTTTTATTCTTAGATGATGATTACTCTGTTGATATTTGAGGGTTATTTATGGAAACCCCGTTGATTCATATTAAACTGAATAAAAATAGCTCAAAGGGTTAGCTTGGGCTACTCGTAGCATCAAGCACCGTATGATGCTGTGGGACCCATTTTTGAGGCATTACAAACTTTGTATCAAAGCCAGGTTTGAAGGTGTCCTAGGGAGTCTGAAAATTCACGTTAAGTAGAGTCTTGATCATCAGTGTGTAGCGCGCCACATCTATGAGAAAGAGGCTACAAGACGTTTTAGAAAAAAGTGTGATTCTTTATTTCAGAAGTCTATCGTGCTTAAAGTATCTCTCTCTGCTATTAATTCATTCTCTCCTCTTTCAAAAATATGCCTCCACATCGAGCGAGAAGAAATAATGATGGTCTGGGAATTTGGTGTCACCGAAGAGTCATTTTATCTCTTACCTCAAAGCTAGAAAGCTTATTCCCAAGGGGTGTATTTACCATTTGGTTAGAGTCAAAGACACTAAGTCTGAGACTCCAACTCTCCAGTTTGTTAACGTCGTCAATGAGTTTTCTGATGTCTTTCTGGATGATCTCTCAGGGATATCTCCTGATAGAGAGATAGAGTTTGGGATTGATCTTCTTCCCAATATTCAGCCCATTTCTATTCGTCCTTACCGTATGGCTCCTACAAAACTTAAGAAGTTGAAAGAGCAACTCAAAGATCTACTAGATAATGGTTTCATAAGGCCTAGTGTTTCTCTTTCGGGTGCTCCTGTGTTGTTTGTGAGAAAGAAAGATGGCTCTTTGCATATGTACATTGGTTACCGCCAACTGAATAAAGTCACCGTTAAAAATAAGTACCCCCTTCCGAGAATAGATGATTTGTTTGACCAATTGCAAGGTGCAAGTTATTTCTCAAAGATAGACCTTCGTTCCGGCTATCATCAACTCAAAGTTAGGGAGTGTGACATCCTGAAAACCGCTTTCCGAACTCATTATAGCCATTTTGAGTTTCTTGTTATGTCTTTCGGGTTAACTAATTCCCCAGCAGCTTTCATGGACCTCATGAATCTAGGACCATATCTTGATATGTTTGTCATAGTGTTCATCGATGATATACTGGTGTACTCCCATAGTGAGGATGAACATTCTGATCATTTCCGAACTATCTTGCAAAACCTTAGAGATCACAAGTTGTTTGCCAAGTTCAGTAAGTGTGAGTTTTAGCTTAGGTCAGTTGCTTTTCTAGGTCATATCATTTCTTCCGATGGTATTAGAGTTGATCCCCAAAAGACCAAAGCTATTAGAAATTGGCCGAGACCTATTTCTCTGACTGATATCCAAAGTTTCTTGGGTTTAGCTGGCTATTATTGTCGTTTTGTTGAGGGTTTCTCCTCTACAGGGTCTTCTATGACTCGGTTGACCCAAAAGAAAGTGAAGTTCTTGTGGTTCAAATCTTGTGAGAAGAGTTTTCAGAAGTTGAAGACTCGACTCACTTTAGCCCCTATTTTGACTTTGCCTGATGGTGTTGATGGTTTTGTGGTGTACTGTGATACTTCGAGAGTTGGGTTGGGTTGCGTATTGATGCAGAAGGGTAAGGTGATAGCTTATGCTTCTAGACAGTTGAAACCCCATAT
>NW_025880038.1:0-1304 GCF_002878395.1 Capsicum annuum
GATTGGAATGTTTGTATTTTTAGGACAAGCAAATGGAAGCTCTTGTCGAGAAGCTTTGTAAAAGATTTTGTGGAGTTACTGGTATGGAATTTGAAAATTGTTTTGATTTATTTCCATGAAGAATTTGTGTAATATGATCAACTATTTAGAAGAAGCTAAGAGAGAAAATATATTGGGTACTTTTAGTTTGCAATGATATCTGTTCCCTAATTTTACACTATGCTAAGCTTAAGAAGTTATTCTGCCCTTGGGTTTGGGCTGTTTACATATACTTTCTTGAAACTAAATGTGAAAATATGTATGTCTCTTTATTTTTTCCCCTAAACTTGACATTGAGGTTTACCACAACTTTCTGTGAGGTTTCACGATTTTGTGGATAAATCACGATACCAGCTTGCTCCACTTGCTATTGCTAGCCAAGTCGTGCAGTTTACTGTTAGATTTTATAGTTCTTTCTCTAGTTAATCCTGCGTGATCTACATTTCAAAGATGTGGTGGTTGTCAACTTTGAGTTGTGGTTCTGCGCATTTCAAAGGTTCTGATACACTTATTTGTGATTGTTTTAGAAGTTGCGTCTTTTAGTACTATTTGGTACCACAGCTTTGTGGATGCTTCATCTGATATTTGCTTTCATACTCAGCTTTCTATGCTATTATGGAAGGCGTGTTTACAGTATTTCCAAGAGTACCTTTGCAAAAATTTTTAAAAAAAATTATAATTAGGAGACCTTTGAATCAATAGATTTTAGTGAGTTTCTGATTTGCTATTTGAATTATCACCAGAGAAACTTCTGCATGTTAACATGCTCTTTTATGCAGATATTAGGCTACATGAGTACATATGCTATTTCCTATCTCAGCTATCATACATTGATAAGAGCATAAGAAAGCTGATAGAGTTGTTTAAAACGTATGAACGTGCCTTATCTGAAGACGCTGTGATGGAGAATTTTCGAACTATTATCAACAAGGTAAAATTTGTTGTGGCATCAAAAGGCTTTAGACTTGGACTAGTATTTGGAAGTTATGGGGAATTCATTTCACAGTGTTAAAGGTTTATTTGCCTGTTTGAATGTCTTCAATCTGGGGAAGAAGTTTGCTAAACCTGAACACAAATCATGCATTGAGGAGTTTGAGGAAAAGTTGAATAAGTTCCACATCGAGAGGAAGGAACAAGAACTTACTGCCAGAAATGCTCAAAGCAATCAACAGAAAGTGGACAGCATGGAGAGCATCACGGTGGCTCAAAAATAAGAAGAAGACAAAATTGATGAATCTGAAATTACAGAAGGTAATTTTCTCCAA
>NW_025880039.1:0-3425 GCF_002878395.1 Capsicum annuum
TGATCACTAAGTTTACAATTTCCACAGCATGATTGAGAGCCTAAAACTAGGTCTTTATTGTGTGATTTAAATTTTCTTTTTATTGTTGGATAATTAGTAGTTTGTACTGGTGTATAAGTATTGTTTCGAAATAACATTATACCATCTCTACTTATGAGATAGCCTCCTCTATTTTGTAACAAGAAGTGTAACCCAATTATGAAATCTGTTTTTATATTTAAATCTCTTGCTAATATTTTATGAGCATTATAAGTGGATTTATAGAATTCATTACATGTATTGAGAAAACTTATCTGTGCCTTTTCGATATAGTAATCATAGATATTATATGATCCATCCATTTGTATTGTTGTTATTGGTGTTTTAAATATTTTAAGTATATGTTATGGTACTATCTCTTTGTTCATTAAACAACTGGTACATAGTAACACCCCATTCTTTCAGACTTGAACGTAAATTGTCATTTCTACTTGTACACATTCCAAAAAGCATAAATCTATTGTGAATATAGTGTTTTAATAAACTATGTGGTGCATAAATCTAGTTGAGCTTGAATTGAGATCATAGAGGTCCCCTAACTCAAGGACGAGTTGAAAGCTTTTTCATCGATTGAGTTTTAGTAAGCGTTAAAACTTGGGTCGACTTCAATTGGTCATTACTCTTTTTATATATTGAATTAGAGTGACTACTATATATCAAATGAAAGGCGTTCGAATTATCTTTCGAATGATACCAATTTTGTAAAAATCTGACACCCGAGGAAGAAGTTATGGCTTTACAAAGTAGAGTGTGTCGTGCAACATAAGGTGTGTGACGCACACCCTAACTTATGCCATAAGGTGTACGACGCACAACCTAATGTGTCCGATAAAGAGTGAGCCGCACAACTTATATTATGCAATAAGGTGTGCGCCGCATACATTACTACTCAAGTGACTTAAACACTCCATTTTTGGGGCAAAATGGTCCTTTTGCCACCCTTATTTAGCCCTAAACACAAAATTCAGTCCCCAAATACTCCAAAATACACCTTCATTCATCAAAATTGCTCAAGAACTCTCCTTAGGATTTCAAAATAAAAACCCAAACAACTCAAGATTCAACCGTGAGTTTTTGAAACTGATTGCATATTTGGAATTCCCAGAACGTAGGTTCAAGAAACACCTATCATCTTCGCATATAGAGTTACGTGGGGTTATCCTAAAATTTCATGGGCTTTTTACAATGGGAGTTTTGAAACTATGAATATAATCATGTTTTGAACATTTCTATGATATTGATTTGGTCTTTAGGCCTATTTTCGAAGTGATTTGACATATTACATATATATATATATATATATGCATGTGTTTTGAAAAGGTGTTAATATTCGATCATGAATTATATGGAATCCCTCTCTTGATATTAATTTGTTTTAAATATTCATATGATGTAAATTGTTTGAAAACATCTTGAAAAGCATGACATGAAATGTTTTGAGAATTGATATGAATTTGACTTGAAAATGAGAGGACTATTTATGTTGAAACATGTTGAATACAATGGTTGAATGAGAAAAATGATTTGATATTGATGGCTTGCAAGTCGGGTATGACAATACCCTACAAAATATGATATGTGATTGAATCAGATGAAATTTGAATGCATTGATTTTACATGAGATAGGTGGATGCCCAAAGAATGCATTTGAGTGTAAGGGCTCATCGCTGGAAATAGTGTTTGCCGACATGGGAATTTGGTACCCTACTTTGTGATATTGCGTACCTGACTTTATGTCATTCCCAAGTTGGGACTATGGTTAGGACCCCTGCTTTGTGATCTTGTGTACTACCATTGGGTCGAGACACCCTGCTGTGTGATCTTGTGTGTCTTCCCCTCACTTATACTCTAATCTCGGTGGCAACCGAGGTTTGACAGTTGGAGCAAATGTGACATGTCGGGTATTCCACCTAGCTCTGCTACATTACAATATTGTTGAAATCAATTACATTACGCCCATGTGTTTTCAAATGATTTGATATGAAACTGCTTTATAATTGCTCTCAACTATATTTTGTAAAAATATTATGTTTTGTTTTGATATCTCTGTGTACCAGTACTTTTGTATTGACCCTCTTTCCTCCCAGGTTTGGAGGTACAGTCTAGGGGTCCAGAAAATTAGTAGATTCCTCAGACAGATTTATAGAGTCACTTGGTGAGTCTTTTATATTTTGGAAGGCTTGATTTTGGTAGTTTCATTTATCATTTATTAGTTTTGGATCTACTGGGGACCTTGTCCCAGTTTTCAGATAGATATTTATTTCAGTCATGTAGTAGAGATTTTGCAGACGTTATAGAGATGTTATGTTGAGATTGTGCGACATTATTCCTCGTTATTGATTTCATATGATTCTTGACCATGTTTCCATAATATTATTTATCTTCCGCATTTTTTTTATCATATGAGTTATATGCATGATTATTAGAAAATAAGGGTGTTTCAAGCATTCATGGTTCAGAATGCTCGTCACGGCTAGGGCCCCAATTTGGGTCGTAACAAACTTGGTATCAAAGCACGGTTCATGGTCCCAGGGTGCCTACAAAATCACATCGGGTAGAGTCTTGTTTATGGGTGTGTAGCGCGCCACACTTATAAGCAGGAGGCTACTAGGTGTTTACGAATATCTCTCTTTCTTCATATTCTAGTTCATGCAATAGAGTCAAACTGTTCCTCTTTCATACTCTAATTCATGTTATGGTGTCACCCATACAAAATTAAAAAAATTCATCCCAAATTCTTTCCTTACTCTAATATCCTCAGATATATCTCATTATTGAGGTGATTCAAGTGTAGAAGTTTAGAATCTAAATGGTATGGTCCTTTCTGATTAAACCACATAAGAGTTAAAATTTGTGCAAGGACTTGATAAGATTTCGTTAGTGCTTCAATGTGTATTGATTCCAATGTAAACATTGATCCTGATGGAATCGTACTTTTCAGCTTAAGGTATTAACTGCATTTAGTCCCCTTCAAATTTATATTACAAATGTCTTGTTTAAGGGGGGATGATGTGTAGTAGAATGTTGGAACTGTATTTCCACCCGAATAGTAGTATGCGTTAAAGTGTTGTCATGACCTATTGGTAGTGAAATTAGACCAAGAAGTTGGTGATGTGAAGTCACAAAGTTAGAAGTCAGAGCGAGGGTGAATTTTGTGTAAATGAATATTTTAGTTGAATAACCGATGTTCGAGAATGATTTACCCCTTATGTTGATAGACTAATGTGGTAACTAGTAGCATGTGTGGATGGTATGGTAGTCCGTGGAAGAAGTGTTTGACTCCGATTTTATTTATATAGAGTAAGAGGTGTATTCTTAGTTCATTGGAGATCGCATATTAAATTTCTATCTCATGTAATCTTGTCATCAAGGTGTTGTTGAAAAAA
>NW_025880040.1:0-3282 GCF_002878395.1 Capsicum annuum
AAAAAGCTGATTTTGTCTAAAAGGGAGTGTTTTAATGCATGGTGAAAGGTCCGAATCACTTTTCTAAGGATTTACACATTTTTAATACATTATATAATATTATATTATATATAGAGAGAGAGATTATATATATGTTATTTTTGGTAAATTTTAAAACAATGATATTTTAGGTAAGTTGTACTAAAATATTAATTGTTCACGTAATTGGCCATTGAAGAATTTTCAATTAATTGACTTTCTTTTAAAGATTTAGTTAAAGTAATATTTTCATTAATTTAAAAGTCTAAAATTTAAGGTATATAATTCAAAAGAGGAAAGGTTTAATAACTAAATTTAAATGAATTTTAAGTTTTAAATATTAGAAAAATAATGAAAAGACAGTTTTGTCTATTGCGGAAACTTTTAATGAAGGGCAAAAAGTTCAAATCACTTTTCTAAAGGTTTTCACACTTTTAATATATATATATATATATATATATATATATATATATATAAGTAAAACTAAAAGTAAGACAACAAGCCACGTGACAAGATATTAAAAAGCCACGTGATAATTTTTAGGACATAACTTAATAATGTTATAATAATAATGTATTAAAAAATTTAAAATATTTGAATTTGAAAATATATTATTCTTTATTTGAAAAAAAAAAATCATTAGCTTGAAAATAGAAATTCATGGTTAAAGAGTTTTGAATGAAATTTTACCTTTTCATGTTTATCTCTTTACAAATTCAAATAAATATTGTAAAACTATATAAATATAATTTATGTAAATATTAAATTAAAGTTAAAAATATAATAATAATAATAATATTAATAATAAACAACAGCAATAAAATTAGTAGTAGTAGTGCGTAACAACAACAACATGAACAACAACAACAACAACAATAATAATAATAGTGACAATACATAAAATAGAAACAGTAATAGGAGGAGTAGTAGTAGTAATATTAATAATATTATTAACCAAAAAGTGTAGTAGTAGTAATAATAATAACAATAATAAAAATAATAATAATAAGTAAATAGTAAAAGTGACAATACATATAATAGAAACAGCAGTAGGAGTAATAGCAGCAATAGGAGTAGTATTAATAATAATATTAACCAAAAAAATATAGTAGTAGTAGTAATAATAATAATAATAAATAAATAAATAAATAAATAAATGTATTAAAACATTTAAAATATTTGAATTTGAAAATATATTATTCTTTATTTAAAAAAAAATTTCATTAGTTTAAAAATAGAAACTCATGGTTAAAGAGTTTTGAATGAACTTTTACTTTTTTATGTTATCTCTTTAATAATTCAAATAAATATTATAAAACTATCTAAATATAGTTTATGTAAATATTAAATAAAAGCAGTAAAATTAGTAGTAATAGTGCGTAGTAATCTTCTATATGTATTATAATAAATAGTAAAAAAATAGTAGCAATAGTAGTACGGATTCTATTTAGTAGTAATATTAATAATAATAATAATAGTAATAATAATAATAATAATAATAATAATAGTAATAATAAATTCATAAGTATTAAAACAGTTGTAGTGGCAATATACTAACAAACCAAAAAGTACGTAGTAGCAACTTTAATAATAATAATTAAAACAACAACAACTAACCTAGACGTCCCTTATCCCCAATTAGCTAATAAAAATTACTTTATAATTTGAATTAAAAATAAGTTGTTTATTTGGTGTGAGGGTTCCTTTTTAATAGCATATCCTCCATCTTGATAGAAACTAAAAGTTTTTGCTTTTTTTTATTTATTTATTTTTATATCTATATTTATCCAATCAATATCCTAATATTCTTATAACAAACTGATATGATATTGAATTTAAATTTAAATGAATTTGAGTTGGAATAAATTTCTAATTTCTTAAACTCTCTTATATATATATACACATATTTTCTCCTGCAATGACATATAATATTAAATCTTCTTTTCCCTCTTTGTTATTGATCATTAATTTTTTTCGTAAATTTATTTATTGCATTCTTCATATTCTTTATTTTTTTTTAGAAAATTTACATTGTTGCTATTTTTATGCAGATGGGTGATGGTGCTATTATGGTCTAATTTATTTTTAATATATCCAAGCTTGAATACAAATAAGTAATATTTTTCTGTTTGTTTAATTTCTGATAAAAATAAGATTTATTACGTAGATAAAAAATAAAGCTACCTTTAATTGAGAAATTAAGTTGACTCTTTTTATACATTAACTTTTGTTATTATTTTTATATAATTATTTTTAAAAAATACTATAGTATTTTGTGTGTTTCTATTTTATGTGAAATTTTTTAATGTAATGCTGTGAGATTTTTTACATATTTCAAGATTAACAATAAAATGTACTAAAACACCAATCAAATTTAATGTTATTCGCATATTTAATTTCAATAAGGATAACTTATGACATTTTATTTGCCGTAAGTTCAAAATTAATTAAAATGATAATCTATATTGCAAATATAATGCGTTATTTGCTAGCTCTTGGTTAATTCATGAAAGTTACAAACATATCAAGAGTTGACCTTTTTTTCTTAAAAGTCATAATTGTTGATTTGATAGTATATGAATGATTTAATTATTCTTATTTATTTTGGAGAAACGTATGATTATCTTAGCAATTATTGATTTCATACACTTTTAGCTTAACCTATATATTACATATACACATTGTAATCGTAATTTTTTTAATATAAATATAACTTTTCTCTATTATAATAGGTTATTTACCACATCTTTTAAAACATTGAATAGAGGTAAATTCATAACTTAAATAATATGAGTTCAGGTTTGAAATTTTACATCAATCATTCAATTTATTAGGTTTATATTTATTGTTTTAAAATATTTAACGAATTATTTAACATATGTACACAAATTAAGTCAATATTGCATAATTATATTATTGTCAAATATTTATAATTTTTTTTCAATAATTTTTTCATCTAAAAATTTAAATTAGATTTAAACAATTTTAAATACTTGATAAAATTTAAGTTGTGATAGCTTATTTATTTTTATTAGAATGTGAGATGATAATCTTCTGATGCTAAGAAAGGTAATGCTATAGATAACATTATATATATATATTTAAATTTCTAATAGATAGAGTTAAAAAAAAAAAAAAAAAGTCATGATGACTACAACACAAGCAACAACTTAAATTTTTTACAATGATAGTTTCTTATGCCAATAATTTTTATCACTTAAATTTTTTATTGAAAAAATAAAATATTAAATCATAGTCTAAAAT